>NW_011888811.1:3228547-3241986 GCF_000151845.1 Pteropus vampyrus
CCCCCTTTCTACCTTTTCTTTTCTTCACATTTTATTTATTGAAGGACCCGGAATATTTGAAATGTAGATTTTCCTATTCTGGATTTTGCTGATTGCATAAGCAGGTGCAGTCAAACCCTTGTGAACACTGTCCTCTATATTTCCTAAAAGTTGGCAGCAGAATCAAAGACTTCATCAGACCTGGATTTGATCTTTTAGCAAGATTATTGGTAGTTTTGTGTTCTTTCACTAGGAGGAAATTATGTCTGATTGTGTCTTTTTCGTGATACTAGTAACCATTTATACTTAATGCTATATGTATTAATTCATTAAAGGTTGCAAAATGATGACATTTTGATATTATTTTATTGTGTTTCCTGTCAGGAATACTTTTATAAAGAAGTATTTCTCACCTACTATTTGATTACCTAATGGTATAGTTCAGATAGAAAAGTTGGAATAAGTGCTTTATTTTTTACCATTAACATATCAGTTTTGAAGATAAAGAATTGTTTATCATCTTCTAAAGATTAAAAAAAAATAGGATTTTAAAATATATTATGGTGATTTAGCCACTTTGGAAATCAAGTTGGCAATGTCTTAGAAAGTTAAGCATTCACTTACAAAGTAGACTAGGAATCGCACCGTTAGGTATTTACCCAAGAGAAATACCTAAAATGTTTTTCTCACACTAAAACCTGTAAATAAATACTTATAGTGGTTTTATTCATAGTAAATCAAATTGAAGCAAAAGTCTTATGCTTAACTAGTAAACAGATATCATATAATATACTATGACTTACATATAATATAATATGACTTAGCAATCATAAGCCACAAACTATTGACACACACAATATAGATTGATCTCAAATGGATTACATTATGTGAATGAGTCCAGACTTCACAGGCAGCGTGCTATATGACTCCGTTCATATGACATTTTAGAAAAGACAAAAGCATAGGGATTGAGAACAAATCAGTGGTCTCCAGGGGTTGTGAGCAAAGGAGGGGCATCAAAAGCATAGATTCTGGGTTGATGGAAGTGTTCTGTATCTTGATTATAGTAGTGCTGACGTGACTCTAAGCAGCTGCCAAAATTCAACAAAACTGTATATTAAAAAGAGAAAACTTTACTGTATATAAATTTAAAATAAATACATTTAAAGGTAAAAAAAAAAAAGAAGAAGACATAGGTGAGGCCAATAATCAGCTTTGAGGAGGGCACTTTATATAAAGAGAGACTTGTTTGTTCTCTACTCCTTTCGGGGGAGAGAAAAGCAGGATTAATTGGTTAAAAATATATCATTTCCAACTCATGAATTTAAACAACATTTGTTGCATTTTGATCTATTGTAATGATTTCTATTTCACTGACGTTCAAGTTGGCCAATGCATTCAGGTTGGCTACAGCATTCTTTCAATACGACTCCAAAGTCATCTTGAATAGGATGTCAGGCATCTGAAATCAAAAATTTCCCAGTCTCAACTTGTATATTTCCTGGCCCAGACCTAAATCAAGCCCTGTAGGGAGCCCTGGTTGATTTTAGTAGAAAATGCCACTTAAAGATTACAATATTGTCAGTATATTTTGGATATCAGGGGATACTTTGCCACCCAGTTTTATTGTAAGTATTGTCCATGAATTTGAGGGTTTGCTTGCCTGTTTTTAAGTAGTGATTCATGAGATTCAAAACCTCTGCTATTCCTGCTTCCAGTGAATTTCCAGAATCCTTGGAAGATAACTTCGTTTGCTTCAGATATATTTTGTAGATAGAGAATTATCGATGAATTGAACATGAGGTATAAGGAAAGGAATGAATCCAAGCTGGTTATGAGGTTTCTGACCTGAGTAGCTGGATGCATGTAGATGTATTTTCTAAACTGACAGGGAAAGCTAGGACAGGTATAGGTTGGGGGTGGAGGAGACCTATGGAGACTAATTCAGAGTTCTTATTTAGATACATAGATACATAGAGTTTGAAAGTGGAGTTCTTGGTTAAATGAGTCTAGAGCTTAAGAAAAAGTTTAGAGCTGAAGGTATGGATTTTGGGAGTCATCAGCACATGGATGATATTGAAAGCAATGTGACTAATGAGAGCATAGCTAGAGAAAAGACAGTGACACAGAACAGAGATTTAGGCATCTCAGAGAGAAAAAGCCAAAGAGGCTGAGAAAGAGCTTCAGGTGATGTAGAAGGGACTGCTCATAAATAGCTATGCCAAGGGACAAGATTTGTGGCTGATGTTTTCAGTGTGATCACTCCCGGCAGTGCAATAAAGATGGTGTTTTTGATTGTCCAAGATATTCTTTTTCCTTGGTTCTATGATTGAAATGTAGAGCGAACATACTGCATCTTAGCAATGCTTTGAGGTTTGTCTTTTTGATATATAATTTTTATCATATCATAACTTAACTCAAAAATCTATTATTTCCCAGAACCTATTCTCTGAAGTGCAGGCATTTTAGTCAGTCCTTAAGGCTATCCATAACGAAGGCCGAACCTACTCTCTCATCATACGTTGCATTGTTCTTCTCTAAGCATCCCTCATCCCTCTCTAAGCTGTCTCTCAGCTTCTTAGTTCTCTGCATATGCTTTATGGTCTACTATCCATGAAGCCTCTCTCACCTAAAGATTCCACTCACCTAAAGTCCCTCTTGCCACCATTATTCCCCAATTTCCACATGTCTAAATCAGATTTATCACTAAAGTTACTTAGAGGAGCCACATGAAAGGCCCCAGCCACTGAGAATCTTGGTTTTATGATTATTCTGCACCCAATGCACTGATTTAAGCAGGCGAGTCGGGACAGAAGAAGCACCATGTAAAAATTCTATAAGAGAAAACCACAGCATTTCTCTTTTCTGGCAAGGCTTTAACAACTGATTATTAGAACAGAAGAAAAGCTTATATAATCAGAGACAATAAAACATGAACCAAATGAAGGTTAAGTTTGAGAGAAATTAGCTGCACAAGCCCCTCAAACTCCGTACCTGATTTTATATTCACAGTATTGTGTTGTTTGTTTGGTTAGTTGGTAAAAGAGTCCCTATAATTGCATAAGCTTTAGGACTCATAAAACATTCACCATTTTTTTTTAAATTGCAAAAAAATTTAAATAAGAAAATATCATGGATTTTGTAATTGACCACTTATGCTGTAGCACAATCAGGTTACACAATTTTCCTCTGTCCTACTTTGCTCATTCATAAGATGGGAATGTCACCTTCTCTACCTATATTAAAGACTTCTGACAAGGATCAGACTTTAATCATTAAACAAATGTTTATCAAGAATCTGCAATGAGCCAGGTTCAATGTCAGTTGTTGGGGGCTTACTGATGAATAAAGAAAGATACAGTCTATGCTCTTGTGCTGCGTTGCGAATAGTCTAGTATGAGATGGATATCAATAAAAAGATCACCCAAATAAAGGTAATATATCTAAGAGCACTTAATAGAATTTAAGGTGATAATTGTAATGTTACAAATGTGATACTAAAAACATTTCCAATGTTTATGCGACTTCTATAGATCTGTGTTTTTAACCATCAACATACACAGAGGCAATTAATTCCTAGAGGAGCAAAAAGCGACTGTTTCAAGGTTGCCCAAACTCCAAATTAATTGGTACCAGCAAGTCAATTAAATAATGGATAATGGAAAATATAATGGCCATGGGGACCAATATTTAAAATATCTGGTCAGCACTTTCTTTCCCAAGAGAGGGTCCCACTTAGATAATGATCAGAAATTTGCTTAGTGAATATATGAAAGGAGAAAAAGGCAAGAACCGTAAAGCTAAATCTGCATGGGCTAACGATGGTGAGGCCAGCTTAACTTGGTGCCCTCCTTCTAAGCAGTCCTAGAAACACGTGCCATGTCAATGTGTAACACTGAAAAAAACAGATCCCTCCACGCTCCTCTCCGATAGATCTTCTCCTCACCCGGCACTCCAAAACGCTCCGTTTCAAGGAAAATTACATCATATGGTGGACAAAAATAGAAACTTCAATGGTAGACAGACCTAGTGATGAGCAATCTCAATTCCTCAGGGTTTTCACAAAACTCTGGGCCAATTTCTATGACACCATGCAAGATACTATGCATCAGGAGAAGTCCTTCGCTTTTGGAGTAAGAGACTTATGTTTGAATCCCTCCTCAGATACATACCAACTATGTGATCTGCAACAACCTATTTCTCTGTACCTCGGTTTCTTCTCTGTGAAGTATGAGTAATAGGCACCTTTCTATCAGACAGTTACAAGAGAGAATTTATAGAAGGTACTCGGAACAGTGTCTGCCAGATAGTGAGCCTTCAACAAAAATTCATAGCTGTGACTACCCCTACGTGCACTGTCCCTAGGGCTGTCACCAGGACCACAACCCCTACTGTGACCACTGCCCCTGCTGCTGCTGCTACTGCTGCTGCTGCTTCAATGCTAGGCCTCGTGGACCTCCAAACCATCTCAAAGTATTTTAGGAAACTTTCACTTAATTCCCTATGGACTCATTGGTGCTCTACTGCTCCCTCTCCCCACCACATTACCAATTGACAGAGAACTGGGCATGCAAATCAGTCCCCCTCCCCAGCCCACTGACCCCGTTCACCCTTCCCCCACCCAGCCCCAAGGAGACTGATTGGGAGGAAAACTGAGGAGGTCAGCTCTGCAGGCTGAGGAGTTAAAGGTTCGGCCTTCCTCCGCACGGCCCCCTGCAGATTTAGAGTTTCACCCAGACCACTGCTCCTTTCCCCCTTCATCCAGATGCGGGCTCTCCCCAAACACAGACTGCTTCTAACGGATAAACCCACTGTGGTGAGAACGGGAGAAGCATGTTCTTTCCCTCAAGAAAAGAGCCAAAGGAAGGAAAAAGAAGACTTTTTCTTTTTTGGGGGGGGAGGGGTACTGTTGCTAAATAAATAAATGAATACAAACTGATAACGCAAGAACAACAAACTCTAGAAATGAAAGGACAGAAAACAGGATTGATAATGGAAGGGAAATACACATATATACACTCCAACTAAGGATATAAAGACAGGAATGATGATTTTATTCAGTATTAATAACAGGAGAGAGTTGTTTGATGCAACAACTACTTAATGCCCTGCAGAATCCCAAACACATGTCATCCATCTCCTCTGAAACAGGGATTATCCCAATCTCTCTGCTGGAGTAGAGAAAACAGAACAGAAAATATTGTTTTACATGAACTAGTTTTTTTTTTTTTTTTTTTTAACCTCCTTAATAGATCTTCTGCATTTTGGTTCTTTCTGTTCCAATTAAAATAGTTGCCTGAGTTCAATTCTTGAGTATAATAACTAGGATTTCTTTCAGAGCTCCATTCCTAATTAAAAGCAGCATTTACAGAGAAAGGGTTTTACATACTTATGTATTACCTTATTCAATCCGAGCAAATTGCTTCCTTATGTAAACTTCTGAATAGTTTCGTTCCTTCAAACATTGAAAGCCACTCTAATGTAGATTTTGCATTAATTTGGGGAAAGAAAATGCAGCATAGTTTAAGTGGAGTTACTATTTCTAAAATTAATTCTTGATTTTATAAATTGATATAAACACACATGTATGTATAAATGTGAATGTGAGTATATTACTATCTCCACAAGCCAAGTGAAATCGGAACATTTTGATTATTCAGGAAATTTATGCAAACAATTTTCCTTTTAAGTATATTTCCTTCTGAGAAAAAGGGATAGCATCGAGGAAGAAATAGGGTATAATCATAACAGCACATACTTGAGCAATACGTCCCAGATTATTTTCATACACTAATTTAATTCTAACACTATAATTTCTCCCATTTTACAGATGAGAAAGTCGAAGCACAGAAAGGCTACGTAATTTGCCTAGAATCACTTACTAACATGGGAATAGGTGGGGCTCAAACCCAGGCAGCCAGGCTCTCCAGCTTGCTCTTTGACCTCCTCCTACACCACAGTGCCAGTATGGTCTAGTGGAGAGAAGTTTTCTGGAGGGATAGACCAATCAAGGCTCAGCATCTGACTCTGCCTCTTTCTGGCTGTTTCATAGGAGACCAGTAGTCCCTTGGCCTCACTGTTCTCGAAGTATTTTTATATCTTGTGAATGGGACGATCATGCTTGCAACTATTGGTCTAGGATGAAGGTCAAATTTAAGTTAACCTCTGTGAAAGAATCTTTCTTTCCTTTCTTACTCGGCTCTAGATTTAATTAATCTCGATTTATAAATAGCCCTTTCTCTTCCCTCTCTATGGGGTCTTAGGCTAGGTGATGACTCATAGTGTCCATGGAGGTAATGAACGGTTTAGCCGACTTGTTTCTGCACATCACCTGGGGCTCAATCAACTCATATGTCTTATTAGAGTGAACCAGCTTGAAGCCTTCACAGCTAGAATTTCTCATGAAATTGGTTCGAAAAAATAAGCATAGCCTTTAATGGATATAATCATATTTGTTTAATTGTCTTAAAAAATGCTTGGCACAAAAGATTTTTAGGAGATTTTGCACCTGTGTCTAACTAGAAGTTGACAGTATTGGATCCCAGCCCAGACTGCTGTTCAGAGATGATCCCAAGGTGCCCTTTGGTGCTGAAGGTGGGAAGGGAGTCATTCCACAATTGTTCCTACAGGTCTGATTCTTGGCATCCCTTCCCTGTCTTCTCATTGAATTTCATCTAGTGATAATGGATGGATGAGGCTTTTTACAAACTATTTTACCCTTTTTGATCTCCAAAACTCCTTCTAAACCCTTTACAAGCTCAAAGGGAAATCTAGAAACCAGCATTTGAGGTGACTCCTGATATAAATCATCAATCTAGTAAGCATATTGCACAAACTCAGTCCAAACACTCTGATAATCCTTGATAAAAATGCCATAATTGAAGTTTTGCCAAAGAATTTAAGTAAAATAAATTTAAAGGCAGATATGCTTTATCCTTCCAATGCCTGACTAGCTTTACAATAATAGGAAGCTTCAGAAACACAGGTATTTCTAAAGTAATATGTTATGAAAGATGGAAACAATTAGACATGGCTCTAAAAATGAAATTCAGACAATTGGAACACATAGTTAAATAAATTAATTTCAGAAAAGGCAAAGAAAGAAATGTAAGCTTAATGTTTTCAGTGGTTCACTCTCCTGGATCAAAAAGCCTCAAGGTAGAAAGTTTCTGAAGTACCATGAAAATTAGATTAGATGGCTTCAAAGACTTGTTCCCTCAATATCCACCTGTGTCACTCAGCCCATGACTAACACTTTCCCTGGTATATAACTTGAATATAACAACTACATTGTTAAGAATGATTATTCATTATACCTTATGAGCTTACATTCAACATTCTTTCAAATACCTGAAAACAGGCACATAAAATTACTGCACAGGTGCCCCTCAACTTTAAAAAATATATTTAATTCTGCAAAAACACTTTCATTAATTACACATTAACACTCTTCAACACTTATGTATAATGAATTTGTTCTTTTATGCATCAATTGACAATTAACATTTTGAGCAATCTCATCGAGGCTTTGATATGCAAGCCTTTGTTTCTGTTTCAACATCACCACTTGTGTTTCTGCTAAAGTATCTGTGTAATCATTTGAACACTTTATTGTATTTTGCCCTGAAAAGTGGTAATGTGATGGGTCTCATAAATTTGGTACAATTAAAAGAAAGACGGCAATCGTTCATTTATGTAGAGAATACTTAGCTGGTCAACTACGTGCATTTGTGACAGGAAAGAACAAAAGAAAAATAAAACCTCATTTATGAAATATTGAATATGTACCTAAAGGGTGGGACGCAATTAGGCATTGTAAAACCTCTGTTAGTTCTCAGGAGACAGAATTCTCTTTTATAACCTATGAATCTATTATTAGGCTTTGACACACTGAGTTTTGAACTCATTTTCAGAGAGGCATCATGGATGTTTGTGGCTGACAGATGACCACTGGCCGCAAGGTTCTTGCTTATTTCTATGCCTTCCTTTCCTTCAGAATTCTGGTTCCTCAGCCCCTTTACTCATCCGTGTATCTTGTACCAGGCTTGCATGAGGATGTGTTATGTGATAGAAGAATTTTTTGAGACTTTCTGCTAAAAAATAAATTTCAAAATCTTAATGTTGCCTGTATGGATTTTCGGTTTTCTGACAGATTGCATCAGTATTTGCTACTTTATCTAATGCCTATTCCATGACTTCTTTTGTTGTGTCCTCCCAAATAGTCCCCTGAATGATACAGGAGTTGGCCAACTTTATCTGTGAAGGTCTAGATTGCAAACCCTTTCAGTTTTGTAGGCCACAATGTCTCTGCTCTAACTACTCAACTCTGCAGTTGTAGCATGAAGGTAGTCAGAGACGAGGTAAAACTCAACGGATGCGTGCGCTCCAATAAAATTTTATTTTCAAAACAGGTGTCCCATGGTGGGTCAGATTTGGTTCACAAGCTGTAGTCTGCGGAACCCTTGCTGATAGTAATGCATTCTTGCTCTCACTCTGAATGGTTTGAGAGCCCACATCCCATCAAGGCCCAGCCCTCCTTGATCACTAGACCACAGCCTCTCATACTTGTTTCTGCTGGTGGTAAAACTGCGATGCACCATGCCAAGCATAGAGTAGATAAGAGAAATGTTCCTGGGAGTGAACGAGCAGGGGGGACCTCTTAACACATCTGATGACAGCAGCAGTAACAGCTGCCACTCTTCATTGTGTACACTTTATGTGCCCTACCATTTGGTAAGTGACTTTCAATCCTTCAGTCATTTAGCCTGCCTGACATTCTTCAGAAATAGATATTACTGAAGCCTCAATTTATAGATGAGACATCCGAGGTTTTCTAAAAGTTATAATTAGATAAGTAGTCAGAGGTGGGGTTAGATTCCACACCTGCTTTGCCTCGGGGGACAGAGCAGAACTGCAACCCAGTAATTCATGGCCCTTTTTCATAGTCATTTTGCTATGATGGTTCCATTTCAATGAACACTCACATTCTAAACAAGATGCTTCCAATGTGGGTTTTCATTTGCTTCTTATAGAAAATCTACGTGTGGACAACAGTAAAAACATCATGACCTTTCACTAGACATGAGGAATAAGAATTATGAAACACATCGTATATTGCTTAAGGCCAAAGAGCCAGTAAGTGCCAGCTCCGGGAGAGAAAACCAGGTCTTTTGACTTCTAAATCAAAGCTTTCTCAACTACACCCTACTGAATTGTCAGCCACTTCTAACTTTTGTTTTCAACTTTAGTTTAAATCTTCCTTTCCGTGCTGCTGAACCAAGGCGCTAGAGAGAAGAGCATCAGGCTAAGGGTAGGATATATTGTTTTATTGTTGCTCCCTTGTGTTCCACCTGGACATGCATTCTTGCCTATGTCCATGGCTAGATGCGATAAGATATACTCTGGAGTTTATACAGGCAAATGAAAACTGTGGGCTCCATAACCTGGAGAAGTAGGTCTTGAGTCTCAGCTATATGTTGT
Source organism: Pteropus vampyrus (assembly GCF_000151845.1). Classification (NCBI taxonomy): domain Eukaryota; kingdom Metazoa; phylum Chordata; class Mammalia; order Chiroptera; family Pteropodidae; genus Pteropus; species Pteropus vampyrus. The sequence goes on from NW_011888811.1 coordinate 3,238,007, forward strand.
TTTGAAGCCAAGTGACCGGCCCTCCAGCTAAACTTTGCCTCTGAGAACAGGAAGTTGTGGGCTCATCGCTGAGTCAACTGACACATAGAGCACAGTTGTGGCTTTAATTCTAAGTAAAACACAAGCCTTGAAAGAGCAATAATATTGTTGTCTGTTTATATGGTCCTTTGAATGCAAAGCTGGGATTTTTTTGAAAGAAGGCACAAGACAATTCATATTAAGTACTATTTAATTTCTACCAGGTTTGGTTATCAGTTCTATTAACTAGTACCAGACTCTTCCATTTAAATAGAAAACAAGAAGACAGATTCCTTTATTATAAGTATCATAATTGTTCTTTGGTATCTTCAAGTTCATTATGTTTGATGGAACTCTTATGCAGTCAAAGCTATCTCCTTGCTATTTGCATTTTCTATTTTCCTAGCACATAAAAGCCTAGCAAAAAAAATGGGCCTTAATCCCTGATGAGCATCCTTGGATGCCTTGGGGAGGATGTTTAAGTTTTTTTCACTATATGATAAAGTTTACTCATTATACCTATTTTCATCAATATCAATTGATTTTTTTTTAATAAAGTGAAGAGAGGTCTTCCAATAAAATTTATGCTAGTTTAATCTACATGCTTTTAAGCTACTCTTTATTTCTCTTTAAAATTCAGGTTTCTGAGTAACAAAGCAGAAATTGTTCCAAGGAAGCAGTATTCAGCACATTTTAGTCTAAGGAGACAGATAATTAATAAAATTTGCACACAACATTTTAAATGGTGATCAGACCTTTTCTCTCTCGTGAGTGCCAGAGAGAACATATTTGGCCAGCTCATAGACCAGATATAGTGTTTAAATAATTTCTTTTAAAAAATTATTGAAAATAATGCCACGTGACATCTTTATTATTGTAAATATAATTTCTAGTACCTAATAATTCATCAGGTTGATTCACTCGGCGATGAATTTATATGCTATTTAAGTACCACTGATATTATCAAATGATATCAGACTTAATTAGTAAAAAAGCAGATATTACAAACATTGAGTGTGGTTCAGGGGAATGCAAAAAAATCTGAAGATAAGGAGATAATAATTGATGGATGGAATATTTTTCTATTTGAGAAAATGAAAAGTGGTAAAGCATTTAGAAATTGAATTCATGACCTGCAAAACAAGATCAAATTAAAAACTGTCAGACTGGTGAAAAATTTCTAAATGTGTGAAGGCAGAACATTCTAGTTCCGAAATATAAATGAGGATAGTTAGGAATGTCTGAACGGAAGTTCGTTGTGAGGTAGAGAGAGAAAAAAAGATTTAAAAGAGAGAAAAAGCATGTAAACATATCTGGGTTCTTAACTGGTGATAACATAGGAAGGGAGATAAAGTGCTAGCAATGGCACAAACTAGGTTAATTATATTTTCATAAGGGAAAGGATTTTCTAACTCTTATGTAAAAAGGACATTTCTACTTAAAAAATTTTAAGATGTTTTAACCTGTAGTTTTACAAGTGCAATATAATCTACCACATGCATTGAATTTTGTCTTGGATGTGGTAGATGTTCAATAATTATTTATTGAAGACATGTAAGGATATTAAAAAATTGAAAATGACCAGGAATAATAAAGATAGTTATTTTCAAGAATTACAAGAAAGCAAATTAGATTTTTTTTTTTTTACATTTGAGAGAAAAATGGAGAAACATCCTAGCACATTTTCCTTGAGCTATAATTTACCTCTTTACACTCTGATGATAATAAAGTAGGATTTTTAAAAACATAAAGAAATTGTAAGGATATAAATCACAACTAAGGGTAAGTGATCTTAATTTACCAATAAACATAAAACAAATATTCTTCACATTAGTGAACTGTAAAATTGGACTGAATATTGAATATTAGTGACATAATGACAATAGTACATTCTGTTTATAAAATACAATCATATTTTTAAAAACTCACATTTGATATTTTATCAAAGATAGGGTAGATATTAATTCATTTGATGAATGAGGAAACTAAACCTTAGTAAATTTGATTCAGTCACTAATTTGACTAATGTTTATTGAACATTTACTATATGCCAGGGTTTCTGCCAGCTGCTGGAGATGTAAAAGTCAGCCTCTGCTTTCACGGAGCTTACAGTGCAGGTGAAGCCCACACTAATTAAGTAATCAAGCAAATGTTAACATAATTGCAAACTGAGAGGAGGATACAAAAAAGGGAAAGTATCTCTATAAAAATATTTCAAGTGGAAAACCAATTTGCAAAGCCAGAGAGGTCTCCCCGAGAAAGTCAGGGTACTACTAATACATAAAGGATGAGTCATCTTGTAACGTAAAAGGAAGAGGGGGTAGAATGGAAGGAAATAGCCTTCCAGGCAGATGAAAGACCATGTGCAAAGGCCCTGAGGTAGGAATGAGTGTGGCACAACTTCTCTGTTTAGAAAATTCCTGCTCATCTATCAAGATCCACATCAGATGCAACCTCTTTTGTCAGTTTTCCCAAGCTGCCCAGGCAGATATATTTGATATCTTATTGCTCTCTCAAAGCACTAAGATAACAGTGGTATAGCCCTTACCAGCTTCTAGTGGAATTATTATTTTAGGTATTAATTTTCTTCAACAACTTGATGTAAAAAGCTCCCTCCCATCTTCACTTATCAACTGTTCACTCAGCAGTGTGTAGCACAATATGTAGCAAAGATAAACTCTAGATAAAGACTTAGAAAAATCAGTGAATATACAAATAAATCCAAGAACCATATGAGAGACCAACTTCACTTAAACTACAAAATTAGTAAATATGAAAAGGAATGTTTTTTTCTAACAACATTTTAGGAAGGAGCATTTAATAAGACCTTTTTAAAAGCAAATTAAAACACAGGTGTCTAGAGGGTAAGTACATAATATGGTAAATTGTTTGAAGGAAATAACCAAAGAAAATGAGATTTTGGCAATGATTATCATGTACCACCTGAAAGGCAAAAACAAATCTGTCTTGAAATCTTGAGAAGCATATTTAAATACAATTTTCAAAATCTAAGAACTGGGTTATTGTCTTATCCTTCTTCAGGACTGAGGGCGATTTATAAATGATATAGTAGGGCATAAAAAACATGTTGATTTATGTTTCTTGTTAATAATTTACCGGGGAGTGTGATGCATCTTTCTTTCTCTCCGAGACACTGCTGTTTTTTTCTTGATAAAAAGGCAATTTATAACCAAAGTGGTAGAGAAAAATGCCCCAGAAAACGGGAACACAGCTATCTTCTGTTTGTCCACTGAGGCTGTGTTGGATATTGATTTCAGGATGTGTGGAGCAGTATTCTTTATCTAACTATTGCTGCTTCTTTCATTTCTGTTTTAGTAAACAAATCGATACTTCACAATTTAGATATTTCCCCCAGAATAGTTACCTTATGAAATAGAAATAATGGAGTTGTGAGTTCCCAAAAGTATTCTAGGGATCTGATTAGTAGGGACTGACTACTTGAGTTCCTGACTAGAAATGGAAACTCTGACATATTTAAATGAGATCTAAAGGTCTCCAGGTGGTGCAGGAGAACTCATAATCTGGTATGACATCAAACCAATGTTTTGCTTGAAAGGAAAATGACACGGAGTATGGGAGGCAAAAAGATGTATGCACGAATGTGTACGTATTCATACATAGTGTTACATATCTATATCTGTGCATGTGTATAAGAGGTCTGAGAAAATGTACTCAGTAATGAGACAATTTTACATTACAACATTTTTAAAGGCCTCTTATTTTTTTTTTCATTACAAATCACTTATAAATAAACTCTAAAAAAAAAAAAAATGTTCTTGCCAGTAGGGATCATGACCAAAATGATGTTGAACCTACTGGTCTTGTAAATGACTGGTAGTCACTAGCCAAGAAAGTTATAATGGAACAAAGAAACCATCTATAAGCATCACTATGTCCCTTTCTGGACCCATTTTTACATTTTTGGCAGCTCACTGTGATAA
>NW_011888811.1:3243491-3256221 GCF_000151845.1 Pteropus vampyrus
CATTAAAACAGTTATATTTATATTACTTTGTGTATGAATGCTTTCTTCATCGTTCCTTAACATTAATTTACAGAAACTGAATTAATGGCTCTAAGGTTTGTACATTTAATATGCTGAGACATTGCTAGGTGTTTCTCCTAAGGGCTGTATCCATTTGTCCATCTGTCTCTAGGGACATTTCTCCACATTCTTAACAGCAATAAATATCTAGATGATTACAAATGAGTCTGTTTAAAATCCTACCTTTGGTTTCAAAACAAACATTTTTATGGCTTGCTATCCTATAATGTTACAAATACTTAAAACAAGAATAAAAAGAAAGTCAAATAGTACTGGGGGACCGCAAAAAAGAGTTTTCCAATTGTGGATCCTACTGCTGTTGATTGACAGGGCATCTTGGGAAGAGTTAATAATTGTTCTGGGGTGCACAGCGCTAGTTGCTAAATAGAAAATTCAGGAAAAAAGCTAAGTGTGTTTAATTTCCCATAATACATCGCTTCAACCATCTGTAAGAAAGATAATGCTCTCTTAAAAGAAGAAACAATTACTAAAAAAGGTGATTTAGTGGAATAACTGGATACATAGTTCTTGTTCTTCAATTAGCTCTTTATTAATGGGTTGCTAAGACACATTAAAAAAAACTAATTAATGTCTGAAACTCTAATGTTGAATAAAGCTCCATGACTTAAAATGGAAAAATATCCCCAGCTATAACTCTGGTATAACTTTATTTGTGCTTATGACAAAGTGAAAATACTACTTTCATCTTCTTCATCAATGGATATATAAATAGACAGATATAAAAAACTCTATCATTAATTGATTTACTTAATAAAGTATTCTTATAACTTAGATGATAGAATAAGAAGAATGGCTTTCCCAAAAAAATGATTCGAAGAAGGATGATTTCTAAAATATTTGTTATGGAGTGTTATTGCTTTTTTTCATTCCATTTTCCCACAGATGAATATATTTTTAATTTTTTTAATATATATTTTTTCTCTGTAGTTTATCTCTAGATCTGATAAATCTCTAAACTCCATTGTCTCTATGGCAAATATTTAGGTTTTATTAACAACATTATGTAAGTAGGACAATTTAAAAAAAAAAAAATCTGCCTCCATGGCAGAGAGAGTCAACTATACAAAGAACAATACCACAAATTACAGGATCAAATATCTTAGTGAACATTTGCTTCAATCGTACATTACAATTCATCTCTGCAGTGGTGCTACTGACAACATTCTTGGAAAAAAATCATAAAAAACTTCAAATTATGTGAAGCATTTGGTTTGCAAAATCAAGTTAAAAAAAAAAAAAACCCTGTATAAAAATTTCCTAGAAACACGATTTGTGTCCTAGCATGCTTAAAGGCTAGGGTTGTCCCAGGCAACAGTAGCTTTTGTTCAGCATATCTGGCTTTGGGTGGATTCATGGACCGTTTGCAATCAGTGTTGAAATGCAGGCTCCAGTGAAAACTGTGAGAAGCTGAGAAATGTTACATGCATAATTCATAGTCCCCTCATCACTAGATATGTGTGTGTGAAGATTCAGGGTTATACTGCTATCCAAGTTCATTGAATGTATGAATTTGGATATATTCAACATTCTTTTACTCACGCTAAAAATAAAACAAAACAAAACAAAAAACAACAACAACAACAATAAAAACACACCCATACCTTTCATTAAAAAGAAGAGCTTTTGGAAGGGTACTTTTACTTTAACACTCGCAACTTCCTCCCTTGACCTACGCATCCCTAAATTATCTAGTTTTTATTTACTGCTCCAATCTCATTACACATCCCTGTCTCCCTCTTCTACCTTTAAGCTACATTATTATTATTTTTTTTTGACAATTTCTAGAACATTCCAAGCTATGGCCTGACTCAAAATTTTTGGTAGCACACTGTTCTCACCCCTTGTGGTGGGCAGACCCTGAGATGGACCCCGATGATCTCTAACTCTTGATATTCACGCCCTTGTTCAACCCTCCCCCCTGAGTATAGACTGGATTCAGTGATCAGCTTCCAGTAAATAGAATACATTCTGCAAAGCAGCAGAATGGCACTTCTGTGATTAGATTACAAAGGAATGAGTATTCTTTCTCCTTTGTTCTGTGAGAAGCCTGCTACATTGTTGTGATTTGCCCTATGGAGAGAACCATGTGGCAGGGCACTGAAGAGGTCTTTGGTCAAAAGTCATCAAAGAGCTGGGGCTCTCAGTGCAATAGCTGGTGAGGAACTGAATTCTGGCTGTACCCATGTGCGTGACCTTGCACGCATATCCTGCCCCAGTCGAACCTTCAGAGATCATAGCCCAGGCCAACAGCAAAACCACAAACTCTAAGAGACCTAGAGTCAGAAGTACCCAGCAAAGCTGTGCCTAGATTGTTGGCCTGAAGAAACTATGAGTCGTTAATGTGTATTGTTTTAAGCCAATAAATTTTGAAATAATAGTATGCAGTGATGGATAAATAACATATCACAGAAACTAATCTTCTCTTGGTTTTTGCATTTCAGGCTTTTTCCCTTTCATCACTTCTCAGCTTTAAAGTCACCTCCTTAGGGAGGCTTTCTCTAATCACTGCATGTAATGTAGACTACCTCTTCTCCTTTATTCTCTAAATAAAAAAAATGTCGAATTACTGATTAGGTTACCAAGTGGTTTAGTTTTCTATTTATTTATGGTAAGATTTAAACTCGAGGGGAGTCCCGTACTTCTTCATATTGTCTGTCACAGTGCCTAGAATTTAATAAGAGCCCAGTAAATATTTGATAAATTAACAAAAACAAAAGTACATATGATTCATAAGAAGAATAAAAAATAATAAATATTTACAGTTGTTACTGGTAGTACCTTTGGGTTATTAAAATGATTATGAATAAGCAGAATATAATAGGTATGCCATAGATATGTAATGAACTTCACTAAAAAAATTATTAAAATTTCGTCCTTAAAAGATTTTTTTATCTAACAGCAAAGTAACTTTAGGTATATTAAGAAACAAATAAGAGAATAAGCTGTTTCAGTGTTTCTGAAATATCTCATGCCTTCTCAAACCTTAGGTTTCTCACGGAATAGTATCAATGACTAGAATATGAGACACAGATGTCCATAAATTTTCCTATCACTGTTTAGAAAAAATGAATGATTTATCAATGCCATTAAATGTTAAATTTTGATATGTAAAGAAACACCAATGAATTTTGAGTTAAGAATTACAGATTTGTGAATACAATAATTAAGCAGTGTTGTTAAGATTGAAGAATTTTAATCTTCTAAGATATTTTCAAATAGTATTATAGAGACTCTCTTATTCCATTTCTGATGATATACTCAGCCGATGGAAAAATAATTTATACTTTTTATAGCTTATCTGAGTTGAAGAAAAGCCACATAGTAAAAACAAACCACGTAGGATAAGGAAGAGATTCTTTTAAAAAAATATACCAGAAATGGTGTAGTATAAAACTCTTAGATGTACATCATGTGAGATGAGGAATGATTTAAATGATAACACAAACTATCTAGGGTAGGGGTGAGATATTTCTTTTAACATGATGATTAAATTTCTAGTGAAGTCAAATAGGCAGACGGGCTTTTATTCTTGCTCTGCCACTTACTTATCTTTTATACGATTTCAGTTACTAAACATCTCTGAGCCACTATCTGTGAAATGAAGGAAATAAGAGAACTTTTCTCTGGGTTGATAGTATGGTTAAATGACTTTCTGCATTGTAGAGGTCAGCCCTAACCATAGGGCCAGTCACAAAATAAAGGCTGTAGAATTAACATGTATAGTTATTATTTTGTCTTTGTTATCATTATCTATTATAGCTCCCAAAACATGAAAAAGGAAAATTGTTTGTATCATATACATCTATTTCAACGGTAAATAAAAATGAGAATTATATTAGCATGTTAAGGAAGTGCCATTAATTGTCCCTCATGAACAATAAGGTGACAAGTTTTGGAATGCCCTCTGTGAAAATAAGCTATATATCTATTTAAAAAAGGCTTTTCTACAATTTATCACTTATAATAAAGTGCATCAGTCTAGCATTATTAGGTTTCACAGAGTAAATAATTATGAAAATATTAGAAAAAATAAATGTGTTAGTGATCTGCACACTTAAGCTTAATTTCTAAATATCTTAGGGAACAAATAAAGATGTCTGGAGTCAATATAATATTGTTTTGCCCTTTAACATAAAATTCACGATTTCTGAGGTAGTCTTAAATTTTCAGTTGTACATCATTGCACTAGCAGTGTGATTATAGATTTGATTCTACACCTGATTATAGATTTGATGATGCTAATACTCATTTGTACCAAAGTTACTATAAGTGCCAAAAACTTATCTTTGGTCTCTTTCTTCTATACTTAAAGACACTAAGAGTTTCTTCTAATTATTTCCTAGAGCCTTCTAAACACAACAGCCCACTGTTGCTTGAAGCTGTGTGTCAATGTTAGATCACAAGGTGACATGAAATTATTCCTGGTCTCTACAGAATACTTGACAAATTCTTTAGCAAAGTGTTTGAGACTTTTTGCTAATATCCCTGTCTCCTTTTACAAACTTACCTCCTACCTCTGTCTCTATTACACAGTTTTTCATGTAACCTTAATGGGCTGTTGGAAATAATCTCATTATCATAGTTGCATGTTTACATACACACTACCACATTTGAAATGCCACTATCCGAAGTTTTCTTGGTTGTCTATCTTCTTCAAGGCCCAGCTAAATTCTCATCATCTCCATGAAATCCCTGCTCACTTGGTTTCTTACCTATCATCTTCCTACTTACTTTGTTTCTTACCTATCTTACACTTTTAGAAAGAATTCATGACTCCTTTTTTGTGCACATTTAATTTTTATCACCAGTGTCGCATTAGAATTAGCTGTTGGCATTTGATCCTTGCATTGTTTCTTCAAGGATATTGTGATTTCTCTGACCAAGATCCTAAACTTTCTTCATCCATCTGGTTTCAGGGCTAACACATGGTTTGATAACCAGTAAATATACATACTATTGATGTACTGAATTGAAACAAATTTCCTTATTATACTCAAGCTTAGTTTTCAGGTATTTCCTTACAAAGCTAGTACAGTGGCCAATTCAGGGCAGGAAGCAAAAATATTAATGAATAGATGAATTAATAACATATTCTGTGGGAAAGAAAGCAGAGAGAGATGAAAGAAGTTCCCTACCTTGACTTCCTCCACAGGTTTGCATACCTGGATATGTAACATCTTATTTGAGAGATAACAATACTTTGACTTCTACAGGAAATGTCTGATTTGTGATTAATAGAGTCACAACTGTGTTCTTTCTAAATTTTATAATCTTTCTTATTTTGAATAAGACCTGTTAATATCAACAATCAAAGCACACATATGGCTATATATTCATGATGATAAAGTTTTATTGGCAAAATTGTGGTGAGGTGAGTAGACTTGGTTAGTTGTTGCTCTTAAAATAGCCTTTAGATTTGAGTATATATAATTTTTTTTAATTTGAAATTCTTTTTCACTCTGCACTGTGTGTGTAAAAAAAATTAATGCACAGAATGTCAACAGAAGTGTCATGAAAAGTAGAAAATTTTAGAAACAAACATCCTATTTTAAGTCAAAAGGGTTTGGAATGAGAAACTCTAAATTTAATGGTTGGTTTTCACAATAAGCACGATTTTAAAGAGCAAGGTAAAATATATGGAGAAAATCGAGAGTGCCAAATGAACACCATCAGCAGTGATGATATTTGTGTCGGTGTAAATGTATGTATGCATGTAGTTATTTCTACACACATGAATGTACTTATGTACATATGTATGTATGAACATAGTGGCATGAAATGTGAGAAAAGAAGACTTTTGACTGTGTAATACACACTTAGGTTCCACACACCTATATTCTTTTGAGCCAAGGGAAGGTGTTGGTAGAGGCATTAACCTTTCAAAAACTTAAGAATTGGTATATCAAGAGTGAGAACTGCTTTTTTTTTTGACACAAGGATGATATTATTCTTTAGGTATAATCACCTAGCTTGGTATAATCACCACAAGATAGCAAATATGCAAATATCAAACTTTGCTGCAGAATGTTTCAAAAAGCCAGCTGAACTTGCTGAGTAAGAAGCCTTTCGCATGTAACAAGTGCTTATTTTAAAATACCATTTTTGAAAATTCATGGCTCTTGAACAGCTACATTGCGAAGAAAGAAAAATAGGAACCTAGCTATAAAGCAAACAAATCAGTTATTAGAGTCTCATCTAGAGCTGACCAGCAAAAACTATTGCTAGATGGGAAGAACAGGGGATCATTGAAGAAAAAGGGTCAAAACGAAAAACTTGCTTTCCCAGCATTTACCACACAAAAACTCTCAGAACTAGGCAAATGAAATGATAGTGAATATGTTTGGGATGGATGAGCTCTGCCTTGGATCTTCTTTGCTGATGTTTTGGTGGGTGTCTTGCCCTGAAATCTTCCTGCCCATTTGTCACATGATTTATTAATAACCTTCCCCTATCCTCTGACTACACATTATATTCAACGTATATACCCATGACTATACTCAAGGAATAACTAATGTTCTACCAATGGTCAGCTCTAAAAACAATCTCTTTTGCTCATTTTTATTGATTAGAATCCCCTAAAATTGCAGCTACTCTTATTCCAGATTATGTCCAGCTGATTTTGATGTTATTTGCTAACTTCAGTTTAACATGCTTTTGATGTATTTTTTAATGTTTTCTATTGATAAAGCAGAAACAGTAGAAATGCATAACTTGTGTATCTTTACAAACAGGTTAGTCTTACTTTGTCCAAGACTGTTCTCATCCTTGAATAAATCTCTCCCTTTCATTGATTCTAGAATAAATTAAATGATAAGCATGATGTATGATTCCCAGTAGAAAGATGTTCTTATGTTACACTGTGAACATTTTTATACAATGTAGAGTTGCACAAGAGGTTTTCCCCCCATATACCCAGTTAGCCAAGAAACAAAGAATAAAGAATCGCTTCCTTACAAAAATGCATAATATTGAGGTGATGTGTACCCCATGTTGTATTCATCTCGGCTATCTAGACACCATTTTTTTTTCAAAATAAGAAACAGAAAATTTTGCTTACTGAAAAGAAAGATAATTTTTTCGAGTTCACATAATACCAGTTGCTTCTAACTTACTAAATACTATAAGGTACCTCACCATTTTTTTGTCTTTTCATCATTCAAGAAAGTATTTGCTTGGGTTTGACAATGACAATTATTAGTAATAATTTCCACCAAAGGCTTTTTGTTACCATGGTTTAAAACTGATGTAGGATATACAAGTGCCTACAGGGAAAGAAGAAACAAAAAACAACTTCCAGAATATTTGGTTTCAAAACAGATAGCCTGATTCTTCCTAATATCTGTAATTAAAGTCTCTGCAAAGAATACAACTTCAATTACCATGGCTCACAACTCTCCATAGGATAAAATGACAATATTAAAATATTCAGTGAAATGGGAGTGCCAACTCGCAAAGAAAATCAGTGACCAACAATTCACACTAAACTTGCAAATTAACTATTTTTAGAACTTTTCTACTTTTAACATTGAACAGAATGTTAAAAGTAGAAAAAGTTGTGCTGTTTAGAATCTGAGATTCTTGGCCAGTAGATTATACCAAAGTGAGAGCTTTTCCAAATACATCCAAATTGAGCAAGCTTGTCGTTGATACTAAGAAGATGCACTTCGGATATGAGGATCTCTGTTGGTTACTGACTAGTACCTAAGAGGTCAAAGTCACGAGTTCTATCTCCTTGGTTAAAAGGTAGTTTACTTGATCCATAGCTATTATTACAAATGAACAATTACCATTAAAGTGAAATACTCTAAGTATTTCACTGCTTATTATCTATGTTTATATTCAAATTTCTACAGAAAAATAAAAAAGTAAACAGAAAAAATAAAGATAACCCTTGAATAAAACACATACTTAAAAATGAGTATAGAAAGGGACTACAAATGGATAAAGATAGACAAAGATAGCTTTATAAAAAGATAGTTCCATTCTAAGTGCTGAAACATATTTGCAGAAAAAAAATTTTCTCAAATATTAATGTGACTTTGTCCATATTCTTGAATACAATTCCCCTAACTAGTTCATTTTCATCAAATTCCACTAAGATATTTAAAACCAGAAAGAAAATTTTACTGGTATTATTTATTTGAATATACAAAACACATTTATTTATTCATTTGGTATTTTAGAAGAAATGTAACTACAAGCTTCTGGTTTCTGAATGTATTAATACGTATTTATTCAACTCAGGTTTTAGAAAAATAACATGAAAAATATTAATGAGAATATTTCTACTATTTGTTGCCATTGAACATATGAGGATATTATTTATGCTTTTAGGCAACAGAATAACAGGTTTCTGAAACTAAATGGTCAGGGAGAATTGTCAGTATTCCTTTTTAGTCTTTTTGCTTTCTTTAGGGTGGATAAATCATCTACTATTTCCTACTGATTACATATATTTTAAAGGCCTTATCTTTTTTATTGGTAGTTTTGACGGATATTTTGAGATTCCATTGTCATGGGAAAGAGTGATGATCATAAGAGACAGCACATGGGTGTTTACTAGTGCATAGACCTAAGCATCTATTTTTTTCTTTTTATGATTTTATTGAGGCATAATTTACATAGCATAAAATTATGCATTTTAAGTATACGAATCAAAGACTTTGTAAACTTTCTGGGTCTTGCAACTATCACCAGGATCTCATTTTAGAAAATTTTCATCACCCCAACAAAATCCTTGAGCCTGTTTATAGTTAATCCCACACCCACACCGAGCCCAGGCAAACATCAATCTACAGATTTGCCTTTCCTGGAGATTTCATATAGATGAACTCACATAATATGTGAGCTTTTGTGTCCATCTCCTTTTACTCAGCAAAATGTTTTTGAGGTTCATTCATTTTTTTATCATGTATTAGCATTTTGTTCTTTTTTATTGTATGGATATACCATATTTTGTTTATTTGTTTACCTGTCTATTCTTTTTTCGTTTTATTCAAAGCATTTAAAGAACTATTTTGCTGTCTCCATTCAAATATTTTATATCTTAATATTTCCCATATCCTGAAGAAAAATGTGAAACATACATCTAGGTCCCATTTTAGCTCTAAACCAAGCTCTGATGATTTTGCATTATATAAACTAATTACCTAAACTATTTACTAATTAACCAAATATAGTGTAATTTAATTGTGACCCAAAAAGTTTATTGATGTGAAAAAACTTCCAGGGTACAAATAATGATTTTACTAGACATTGTCACACAAGCAGAACCAACAGCAAGAGCCATTGGGAAGAAATTTAGGGAAAGAATTATAAATGGAAAAAAAAATCATTAATAAAAAGAGCATAAAGATATTAAATTTTTCTAGCAGAGATCCAAAGGAGCTGTTTTGTTCAGCGAAGTTTTAATGTTTCATGAACACAGAAAAGCTAATCCCAGGCTAGTTAAAAATGCCAAGTTTAGGGGATGGCAAAAAGAAATGTTATACTACTTATAGATTTGTGGAGAAAAAAAAGAAAGTAGAAAACATTACATAATGCATTGCTCTATACGCTGACAGGCTTTGGAAGAATTTTCGTTCTGTTAATAATCAAAATGATGATATTGGTTGCCACATGCTCAGAATGAATAAACAGAAAAGAGAGAAGCAAAAGAAGGTGTGGGAGATTAAGCAGACTATTTTATAATTTAAGAATCCTTGTAAAATTATAGGGTATAACAGAAAACAACTCATTATCTATGCACTACATGGAAAAGAGAACCTACTTGAGTAATGCTCAAATGTATTTTTCTAAGCCCATCATACTTAATTTGCAATTTATTTTTCGTAATCATATATTTTATGATTTTAGAATAAAAAAAACATTTTTTAACACTCTGTTCTTTTTAGATTTTTATTTTAGGCAAAGGAAACTAGTAAAAAAGAAGTGAACATCAAAATCTTGATTCTTCCTTGACATGTTTTTCAATAAAGTATCATGTCAGTGGTTTTATTTACTTATATTTTTTAACCAAGTCTAAGTTCTTAACATTTGTGAATAGTAAAATCTTTGCTTCATTAAGCAAAGCTCTTAGGATACGAAATATCTCTATATCGTAGATCAAGGGCCATACTTTTGTCTCCACGCTCTCTAATAAATTGCTAGAGAGAAATAGTGCCTTATGGAAGTAAAATAATAGCATCAGTGCATAGATGTTTGAAAATATTTCTTGTCTAAGTTATTTTGCTTTGAGATCAAGAGTTTTGACACTTCATTTCTAAAGAAATATAAGTCATTTTCTTGTAATTTGGGAAATATGTAATTATATTTTCTAGAAAGGTTCTTCTTAATTTTGGATCTATTTCTATTTCAGATTTTTTTCTTTTAACACAACAGATGTTATTAAATGTTTGCTAGATTTTGTTGAAGCACTCTAGAGTTTCTTGTTATGAAAATGTCTTAGTACATTTCTCGAAATGGTCCAGCAACACCTGGGAAATGAGTGCCTGGCAGTGATAGTGATTACTTCTAGATGCTATGCTTTCGCTCAAATGCTTTGGAGTTAATTAATTCGCAGATTCATTCCACAAATATGTATTGAAAATGAGCCAGGTGCTATTACACATGCCATTGGGATGGAGACAGGAACAAGGAAGGACAAGAAATGCTTGTCTCACTGAGATTACACTTCGGTGGGTGGAAAACCGATACATCATAGGTAGGTGAAATGCATAGAATGTAAAAGAGTGACTAACGATAAGAGACAAAAAGTAAAATAATGAAAGGGACTGTAAAATGTTTGTATAAGGTGAAATGTTTAGATAAGGAGACCCGGAGAGGAATTTCTGAGAAGGTGAAGACATTGATCCTGGGAGAATCTATAGGGAAAACATTAAATAAAAGGAACCATGCAAAGACTTTGAAACAGAAATGTATTTAATAAGTTCAAACTATATCCATAATCCAACCACAAATTACTACTCATCATCATTCAGCCACCAACATCCTTCTTCAGGATTACTGTGAAACCACCCACCTGGTCTCTTTACTGCCTCAACGCTGAGATCCCTTGGTTACAGAGGGCGAGGGACAAAGTAGAAAGACAAACAGGGCATAGAACATAGGGGAAACTGCTTGATGGGATAAAAGCAGCAGGTGGGGATGAAATAAGTTCAGCTTTGGATAAAGCTCAGATAACTATCTGAGATACCCATCAGACATGCCAGTCGGCAACCAGATATGTATATCTGGAGTTCAGTGTAGAAGTTTGGTTGAAAGAATGATATGGGGAATGATCAGCTTATAGGTGGTATTAAAGCCCCCAAAATAGGTGAATTACCTCGGTAGTGAGTATAGACAGAAAAAAACAGGGATACAGGAATTGATCCTGAAGCTCTCCAAAATGTAGAGGAGAGGTCAGAGAGATGAGAAGACAACCACACAGAGACTGACTAGGAGTTATGAGAAATGCTAAGAAGAAAATCAGGCGAGTGAGGCACACTGGAATCCCTAAGGGGACAGCCTTGTAGGTTTGGTTTCTGGTTCTGACCGAACCCTCCACCTGCCCCCATTCCCCAGTGGAGCTGAGCCCAGGGACTGGCGCCATGTGGCCCCTAGTTGCCCCAGCCATAGCTAAGAGAGCCGTCCCTCTGCCCTTCTTCATTGTCCACATTCTATCAATTGCCTTCTCCTCTGTGTTTGACTACTTAATTGTTTCTCAAATCTGTTCTCCTTCCTTTATTTTTCTGCTATTGTCCTAGTTCAGGCCACAATCATCTAAGTATATGACAAAACAAAACAAAACAAAACAAAACAAAATAAAAAAACCTTCCCTGTTTTATCAGTGCTTCCATCCCTTCAGTCTTTCATCCCTTAAATCCATCCTCTATATGATAATCACAGTGATCTTTTTAGAAAGCGAATCTAGTAAATGAGAAGTCACTCAGTCACTTTCTACCACCTTCAAGATCAAGTCTAAACTCAAGGCCCTTCACAGTCTATAATCTATTCTATTCTCCAGCCTCATGTCTCCCTTTACTGAACTCATGCATTCCAGCCATTTAATCTGGCTTTTGATTTCTTTAAACTGGAAGCATCAGCTCCATCCTCAAGACTTTACATAAGCTCTTCCCATTGTATGGAGCTCCTCTCTTCCCAGCTGTATCTAGCTCACTCCTACTCCTGGTTTAGGGCTCAGTTTGAATGTTACTTCCTTCAGGAGTCTATCACTTCACTCCTCATCTAGGGTTTTTATTTCTCTTCTGGGCTTCTTATTTCACCAGTGACAACTCTGACCTACCTATGTTCACTCATTCCTTTCTTTCTCCCTCCCTCTCTTTCTTCCCTTTCTCCCTTTCTTCCCTTTCTCCCTCTCTCCTTTTTTCCTTCCTTCCTTCCTTCCTTCCTTCCTTCCTTCCTTCCTTCCTTCCTTCCTTCCTTGCTTCCTTCCTTCCTTCCTTCCTTCCTTGCTTCCTTCCTTCCTTCCTTCCATGTTTCTTCTTTCCCTCCTCCCTTCCTTTCTTTATATGAAGATAAAATTGACATACAAAATTGTAAGATATTTAAAGTATATATCATGGCAATTTGATATATGCATATATTGTAAAAGGAGTCCCCCCATCTAGTTAATTAACACATCCATTACGCCACATATTTATTCGTGTGT
>NW_011888811.1:3256520-3267648 GCF_000151845.1 Pteropus vampyrus
AAAAAAAAAAAATTGTCTGTTCAGTTCCTCTGTACATTTTTAAAGAAGATTGTTAGTTTTTGCTTTTGGTTGTATAACTTCTTTATACCACCAGCTAATTATCTGTATCTTTACTATGCTGACCATTAGCATTGTCTTTCTTGTTCATTGTGTTTGCTTTCACTCCCAGAATAACTTCAGAAACATTGCAGGTATACAATTGTTAACTGCTGAATAAATGAATAGATAAAATTGTGACTCACTCAAAAGAAGTATTTTATTTATTTTATGTGGGTCTCACCACAAGCTTTAGCAGAGTGCTAAGCACAGACTATGTGGTTAATATCTTTGTATTGATGTATAGATTGAGGGATATCAAATTTTTAATGATCAATAGGCAATTAAGCATTTCCATCTTCATTAAGCAAAGTACTATGCTATTAAAAAGCTGCAGAACTTCTTTAGTGCACGGTTGACTTCTCAGAATTGTACGTGATTTATTTACTTAAAATATTTAGCATGATACACTAGCCAGAAAAAATAATAATTTCCAAATCTCTCCATGAATAAATTTAGTTTTCAGAGAACTGGCCATGGTCATTATTATCATATTCCTTATTAGATCCAATTTCTGATAAGCTTTAAATATATTTTATTTCAGTGGTCATATTGACAAATTTCGTAATTAATCTGATTTTCTTTAGTAGAAACTTTGACTACAATACAGTTCATTAAAAACTCAGAGAACATATAAACCCAGACCTAATAAATAAGTTGTGACCTAGTTCTAGTTTCTAAAGGCCATTTTTTTTTCTTATTCCAAACCTCTGAGGTTATTTTAAATATGGAAGAAAGTGAAATAAAATGAAGTTCCTGATTTGTTCTAAAATGTTTCTGGTAAGATGACCATCCAGGAGGAGTCACCAGGGCCTGCTGATCACAGTGGGTCTCAAGAGCCTATTGCAGTGCTGGCTTAAAGCTTTGAACCTAGTATTTATCACCACAGAGTGTCTTCTAACTGCACCTTACTTCTCTAATGCTATATAATATTAAATCTCCACTGTGGACTATCTCATTGATAGGAAAGCTTGAGCATTTGCATATTTCCATTTGATTGGTTATAATAAAAAAAAACTTAAAGTAATAGTCAATAAACCTTGGGGTTCTCTCCAAATCTGGGCAATAACTAGAAGCCATTTGTTACTTGTTCATTTAATGAACACTCTTTATTCTATTTATTTACAATGGCAAATTGCTCTTGGTTGTTGTTTTGAACCTATACTGATTACTCACACCACTTCCATTGCAGGATGACGAAGAATTACTCATTTCTCCAGGATCTCTGACTATTTTGAGAGTACTTTGTTAAGCAGATTCATGTAAGTAAAAAGATTTTCTGAATACAGAAGACAGACATGATATATGGCAGCCCATTCATTTACTCAGATGCATCCATATGTTGGACTGGATTAATAAGTGGCAAGGTAACTGTGTGCAATGCAAAAAAAGAAAATATTATTAAGTACTATTAAGGTGCTATTTTAAGGAGCACAAAATATTAATTAAGTCTACATTGTGTGCTCCTCATTAAGTTTGAGTAGTTGTATGTGTGTATATATGCAAATATGTGTGTGTGCAGTTTGTTTGTTTGTTTGTTTGTTTTTGTAGTTGTAAACATGTGGTCGAGTTTTTCAGTTTATCACCTATCTCAGGATATGGACCAGAAACAAATCTCATTATCTAATGTTCTCGTAAGTGTTACACTGTGTACTAGGAGTTACGGTTCTGGCCTCCATTTCTAGAATCCTTTGGAAGAACACTGCCTTGAGAATGTTGTTCATAAAGGTTCTAAGTTTAGAATGCTTCTCTGATTGACTAAGTCAGTGACACACAAAATGTGACCCAGCTTCTACAAGTCACACTGATGACAAAAAGAATTTAGACTGAAACCCTGATGCTGTTCTCAGTCATGGAAGCCACTGTTCTCACTGCAAGGATTTTCTGCCAGCTTAGCTGTGGGGTTTTGCCATTTTTATAGCCTTTCTCTTAAACCTAAGCTCAATGGGCACAATATTTTAAAGAGGAAGGGGCTATGGAAAATATGCCTTGGGATGATTCTAAGTATGTTTATTTTTATTTTTCTGGAGCATAGATGCTATCCTACATTTTTAGAAATTTTTTCTTCAAATTATGCGGTATTAATGGAAAACGAGTGATGCCTATCGCCATCTGTCCCTGTGATGCTGTGATGTGCAATGCCGCGTCCTCAGGATGCCCTGGGCAAGAAAACCAGCGTAGGCTTCCTTAGTGGGCTCCTTTCTGCACGCTGCATAGAGATTCCTCTTTCAATTCCTTATCTTTTATTTGCCCAGCCTGTTCCTTTTTCTTCTTCCTCTTGATCTCTTTGCTTCCCCAATTCTTATAACTCTCAGTCTTGACCTCAATGTGGTTACTACCCTGTGGTCTTCAGGCTGAAGGAAGGTACAGTGAGGAATGGATGGTAGAATAAATGGCTCTCCCAAAATAAATGTTATCATTTCATTATTCACTCTTGTAATTCTCCTTTACTCTTTCTCATTGCAGGAATACATTTGAAACTTTATATAGCAATATAAATATATATGTATATATATAAATATATTTATGTATGTGTGTGTGTGTGTGTGTGTGTGTGTGTGTTTACCTTATATTCCTTTATATCATGTGGCTACTTCCCCATGTCATCAGCTAGGTATTTTACATCATTGCTTCAACTGACAGAACAGTCTCAGAAGGCCACCTTCTACCTCAGCAGATAAGAAGAAAGCTAAGAGGCAAATTTTGGCTTTTGCTTTTCAAAGGCCTAGACCTTAAGACTGAAATGAAATACAGGGCATGAGCTACACATTCAAGATGCTATTGGATATGAAACTGTGACCTACAGTTTGAGAGTCAGGAGAAAAAGGAGAGAAATAGAAGATGCTTAGAATAAAAGGATATGGGCCCCTGGGAAAGAGCTCTTTTCCCTGCTCCATGGACCAAGCCTAAAAGTGAGAGGAATATCTTTGAGAAATTTGTGGGATTAGAGGACACCTGTGCTTTACTTACTGAGTAGAACCTGAGGACAGTTGACACAATGCCGGAAATAATAAGGCAGTACAGAAGGCTGAGGTAAAGGGGGCCAGAAAGAGCCTCACTGACTTCCCTTGGGCTAATGTAATAAAAGAACAACATTAATATAGCTACGAAAGTCCTGAATCAGAATAATCATCAAAGATGGAACAGAAAACTGATTCAGCATGGACAATGGATGTTTGAACTGGATGAATGACAGACAGATGACTATACTTGCAGTGAGAAGTCCTTGTTCATAACACTGAAAATTTCACCACCATCACACAAACTCCTGTCATCCCGCAGGTCTACATAACCCCGCCGGTACTTATACCTAGTATGTGGGAAAGGTAAAGGGAAATTAAGAGCGAACAGAGTTTAAATGTTTCTATTAGAAATTAAGCTAGACTCTCAAAAAATAAATAAGATTATCTGCTACCCATCTGAAGAGTTAGGTTGCAATCCATACCGGCTACCAGTACAATAATTTAAAAGAATTTTTAAAATTATATTTCTATAGCATGCAAGTTTTCTTGTTTAGATGATATTTATACATGAAAAATAACATAAAAAAAGACCTATAAGAATAAATCGTTTGCTATCTGCCATGATGAATACAATGAGGTAGGTGTATTACAAATATTCCTATTACAAATATTCAGTATTTTCATGAAACTTGTATTATAAGTAACATTATCCTCATTTCACAGACTAGAGAACCAAGGCATAGAGAGATCAAATTGCTTCTCAGTGCGGTTAAAAAATGGTCAAACTAAGATTTACTGCTACGCTCCTATATATTCAGAGCCATTAGACCCTTTTTTATTCCTTGTATAACAAAGAAAGGTTAATTGAAATAATCAGATAATGGAAGGATAGTAAAAAAACAAAACAAACAAAAACAAAGCACACACATATACACACACCAGATTTTTCTCCTGAATAATGAATAGCCTAAATTTCCCACTTAACTTTAACTTTAAATGTGAACATAAAAGATATTGATACATAAATTAAAAATATTTCTCCATTATCCTATTAAGAAATCTATTAAATATATCATTAAATCTTGCCTTGAAAACTGACCACAGGTTTTTTTATTCTAAATGTACTTAATAAGAAAATTAAATAATGGACAGAGAAGTTAAAGGAAACCTAACTCAAGACCTATTACAGAAATGGTTCAAAATATATATCCTGATTATTATGAGAGAGCACTGTGAAAGACAAATACTGAACTCTAGCTTGCAAACAGAATTTAAAGCACAAAGGGGAATGTGGAAGCTGAAATTTAATTATCTGAATTTTATTCTGCTACTGCCTTATAAATACAAAAGGTTTGCAAAAGGTTTTCTGGTCATTAGCATAAAGAAGATATCAATTTTTTCCAGAGCTGATAAATTCTAGTTAACAATTAATAAAATAACTGAAAATAATGAACAAGCTGGAAATCTCAGAAATCATTGACACTTTGAAAATCTTATTTATCAGAATTACTGCTAGATCTAATGGGAACAAATTTGTTATTTACATAATCCAGAGGTGACGGATAACAACATGCAATTGTGTGTCAAGTAAGAAAAATTGTTACTTTAATCTAAAACATTCCACAAATCATCAACACAACAAATTATCAGTGTGATAATATATTCAACACATTTGACATTTACATTAATTGAAGGTAATGAAGAAAATATTTTTTGTTGTTTGTTGGATGAAGTTAAATGGGCTGGAAATGCATATGAATAAAACATCATTATTACTCTCACTGTACACCTGTTCAAATTTCTATTGACAATTTGATATTTTTATTAGAGCCCGCATGGAAACACAAGCACAAACAACAATTTTTTACACTCACAGGATAAAAGCAAACAAGCAGTTTTGTGCCCAGCTCTCTTAAACCATGGAGCTATGACAAGTGCTTAACTAGCCCCTGAACACTGCCACTTAGTCATGACTTCTGGTTTTATAAATTATTTACAGTTTGCTAGGTATGAGGCTGGTGAAAAATGCCTTTCTTAGGTGCTTGATTGACAGTATAATTATACTGTGTTTTTGTTTTAAGCACTGTTATGCAGAATCGTAATGCCATAAAAAGTAAATAGGAATTTTATGAGCTTTTAACTTTGACAAGGTCATGCGGAAGCGTACCAAAGAGATGTCATGAAAAGCCGTAGCCGTTATTAGCTGTCCTATTAGTGCAAGTGTACCAGAAGCTCCGTTGGGTTTAAAACATGTATTCACTACTATCTGCTTCAGCAGAGGAAGCGAGGGGATGATGAAAACCACAAAAGCAGTGGGCATACTTGGTCTTCTAAAGTTGCCTTTCCTTTTCTTCTCCCCTTAAGTGCAGCCTGGTTAACAAGATGAACTTTATGAAGATAATAAAATGAGGCATGAAAGCAATATGAATAGTTCTGTTTCATTTTATTTCTGGCCATATCATATCTAAGAGGGTTTATTCTCTTATTTTCCTATCTGCTTGTTTTTAATCCCCCTTTTTTTTAAAAAAAAAATTAAAGCACGCTTGAACAGTGGTAGTGGTGGTAGTGATGGTCAATAACATCAGTCATTGCTATAAAGTGAGTATTGCTAGGGGTATGACTATCAGCCTTGAGTTCTCACTTGGTATCCCAGATTTGCCTCAGAATAAATGCCTATTTTTTAAACACTGCAGTGAGATCTTTACAATAAATTGAACAGATGGGGTTTTAAGGTCTTTCCCAAAAGGCCCATAGACCATGCCAAACTCAATTTATCTAAGTTGTCAGAAGGAAGATGCTGCATCAACCCACCTGGGATTTGGACCCTTGGTTCTAGTTGATGGCTGATCCAAAAGTTCTTCTTCATGCACAATGGGGACTGAAAGTTATCTGCTTTTCCTTGGTGTATTTCTCAGCCATTTTGGCTTTGGTCTTGTTGTCTTAAACTGGCTAATCTCGTGATGACATCCCGAGCCTTCCATTGCACCAACAGAATGAATACATTAATATTTGTCTTATGCATCCTGTGCCAGCTCTGGTACTGTAACAACATATTTTTTCATTTCTCTCAAGTCATTTATTCTTTGTGCTTAGTCGCCATGACCGCCGTAAGAAAATGAGAAAGGAACACCACATGATGATGGTGGCCTTGGCAAGGCACAAATGTCACTTCAGACCTTCTTGTCAACCGTATTCCAAATGTTGCCCATCTTGCTGAGAAAGAGCTATTATGTGGCAACGATTCCTTTGATCCATCATCTGGGAGTAAATTGTTCTGAATAATGACATATTCTATATTTCCCACTCAGAATATATATTACAAGATTCCAAGAAAAATTCTATTTTAACTCAGTTGGAATTCAAGCTCACTATAAATGCAAAGAAGAAGTCTTTGAGTCTTGGGCCCCTTAAATATGAAACATAGCTATGAGTCAGATTCAAGCATCTGACAATGGTCTGGGTCCATTTGCTTTTAAAATTCTTTTGGAAAGTGAATTCGTATAGTAATTGCAATGGAAATTTCATGGACGATCAATCATTTTTATGTGTGTTTGTGTGTGGAGAGAGTGGGGAGGGAAGGATTGGGAGAATTTCACTTTTGCAATATTTCAGTTTGAAAACAAACAGAAATTTGTTTTCTATGTTGTAGTAGTATAAGACAGTATAATAATCTGATTGTTTTACTTGTGAAACTACATTTTCCCTTCCTCATACGCTTCAGTGGATTGATTTAAGTTCTTTATCTCTGCAGCAGAAAGGAGAGGCAAATTGCCACCTTCTCTCATGTGGTACTGCTAAGAGTATTCAAATCTCATCTGGCATTACTAAGTCATCTTGGAGGATGTTTACAAAGGGATCTCTTGGATGCAGTGCCAAAATTCCTACAGAAAGACAAAAGGTTTCTAGTTTTCTGATGTATCTGTCTCAGGAGATGTGGTGTCAGTTTTTAGAACTTTCTCTACGTGCCAAAACAGGTTCAACTCTTGCTTTATAGAAAATCACACACACACACACACACACACACACACACACACACACACGTGCATAAAATATATGCATATATACGTGTGTGTGTGCATATCTTGTGGTTGTACATATGTATATATAATTCAGCATGTTAGGTAAAATAGAGAAAAGCAGTAGCTATTTTAAGGTAATTTTATCAGCATGACTCTCTCTGAATAATCAATGTCTCATCTAACAAAAGTAGGAGAGTGTCCATCGTGGCAAGCAAGGGTGGACCTTCCAGAATCTCCTTGTTTACCTCCAACCCCATCCTCCATCGCAATCAGGATTCAAACAATTCTTGTGAGTCTGAGTGTGATACGGAAGCATTGACACCTGCCTCTACTTGGAAGACAAAAACTGAGACCTACCGCGACCCGGCAGGTATAATGAATGAATCACTGTTTTCACAATGCAGTGATTGAGAGAACATGCATCCCATCAAAAGGGGGACAGGCTATAGGGAGCCCTGTCCTCGGTTGCCATTTTGAGAATCTGGGCCCAGAATTGCCAGATCTTCAATTTTTTCAAAGTAAGCTAGAAATCAGTTTTTAAATATAAAGTATCCCCCATTTTAATAAATTAAGAAGAGGCAATATAAGTCTAATCACAAAGGCATGCAGGAAGATGTGGCTTGTGGGCTCCTGATTTCCCCCATTTGACACTTGGGAACTACAGGATAGTGGAGTAAAATCTGTCTGCTCTCTGCTCTTTCGATTCTGGGGTTAAACCTGCTCCTCTTGAAACACAAGATTTTGGTCATCAAAATGGTTGTACCTTTCAATAACTTTCCAATTTATGACTCCTAATTGTTGGCAGAGAATACGAATCATAAACTCGAACACTTCCAGAAACAAGGCATTTAATGCTAATATTTCAAGTGGGCTGGAGTTAAAGGCGAGGGAGAGAGAGAGAGAGAGAGAGAGAGAGAGAGAGAGAGAGAGAGAGACAGACAGACAGACAGACTGTGGGGCATGCGAGAGTGTGTCACTCCCCTTAGAGTAGAATGACAAATTTGTCTTTCAAGCCAGAACACTTTGAAAATGAAAAAGAGTGCTGTTAATAATTACACCACATTCACAGGTGTAAAAGGGGACAAACTTGAATATACATACATCGGAAGAGGTAAGAAACGCCCACATGGGATCTTGAAGAACTTGTAATTCGTGAAGAGAATCCAGAGATGGGCATTTTGTGGTATTGCTCCTAATTCTTAAGCATTGGTTGATAATTTAATTCTTAATTCCTATTTAAGACAAAAATATAAGCCCACCACCTAAACATATCTGTCAGCCAGATCCTGCCCTCTGTCTTTCACCCTTGTTTGTTTTAGAAGCACTGTTTTGATTCCAGTATAAATGAATGTGACTTCTACCTACCTCATTCCTTAAACCTGAGCTTCAGAGACTGACTTGCTTCTACCATCTGCCAGTTCCATGTAGGCCATCCATTTCTGGGACACTTCTTAGGGCTTCCTACCCTTGCCCATTCTAAATTAGGTGCCCCAGCCTCACCTTTGCAATCCCAGTCCTAACATGTCATTGCTAATGACAGGTGCTTAGAAAAGAAGCCCTTTACAACTGGTATTTCTATTCTTTGGCAGAAATTTACCTCTGTCAAATTTCCTAACTATCAGACTATTGGCAAACATAAAATAATTACAGTCCTATATCAGTAAACACACAACTGGTGAACAATTTCATAAATAAATATGGCCCTCGTAAAGCTAGTACAAATATCAAAGCTGCCTGTAAAATGTCCCGGCAATGGTAAATACATGATTAGTGAAATTTTCATAATTGCACTATTTTGTTAGGAAATTAAGGAATTTTCAAAGTGAAGCTATCTAAATGTTATATTTAATACATGCACACTTAAGGAAAAAAAAAAAAAACCCTCAGCAAATGAATATATGCATCAGTGAAAGCAATGTATCTTCCAGAGTTAAATTTGTGCTTATGTGATGTACAGTGATTTCACTTGCATGCACATATTTAAAAGGTGTGTAATCTTCTCGTTTGAATGAGAGTCATCATATATGCAGGCGCCAAGAATTGGCAAAGAAAATAAACATTAAATTGAGTTTAAATGTTCTTCAAAATTGATTATAGCAAATTACCCAAACTAAAGCTATATTTAGAAGTAAACCTAGGAAATCTTGTTTTGGCAGATGATATAGGTCTTCTGACTAAAAGATGTGCAAATCATCCCTAGGGCTTAGAAGAGTGCTTCTGAGCTGAGGGGCAGAGCTGTGCAGACTCTCTTTGATTCACTGTCGCAGTCAAAGCTATACACCAATAAATTTTGCATTTCGATCCAAGAGCTCAGTTTCAAGTAAGTGATATTTTCCAAAATTCTAAAGTTAGTCAACTAATTGTCGACTATCTACTTGATCATAGTTGGGCACAATCAAATCATTACCCTGGTCAGCACATAAATATACTTAGAATTAATTTTATTCTTATATTTTATGCCATTATTTCTATTCCTTTCTAATATATATGAATAGTCTGCTAACAGGCAGTGTTCTAGGGTCTGTGAATACAAAGGTGAATATAAATGGTAGCAGCCTTCATGTAGTCATGACCTGCAGGGCAAGGTGCATGGAGTTACTTATAAGTTAATAACTCAATAACCACTATTCACACAATTACCAAGAGCAGAATATACAATATCTAAGACCTGCTAATTGATTACTACTCGGCATTACCCTATTCAACAAATAACCTAAATCATAGATTTGTTATTTAGAGATGAAGAAACTGAGGATCAGCAATTTAGAAAGTTATTTATTAGTAAATAAAAGATCAGTAATTTGACCCCAGAAGTCTGACTCTAAATTTTTGGTACTCAGATGCTATGAGACTTGGGCAAAGGACCAATTAATTAAGTATAAAAAGATGAGGACGATTTCATAGATAGATTTTTAAAATTTATTTTATATGCATTAGATATCTATTTTGAGCTAAGTGTGTTCTAAATGTTACAAGAACACATACAAATAAGATAGACTGTTTCCCCTTAAAAAGTTCACAGTCTAATAGGAAAAATGCTCTAAAAAAAGATTAACAGGGAGATAATGGCAGCGTTAGACATATGAAAGGTGGGGGGCAACAGAGTCAGACACCTGCTTGGGTAGGTGAAGAATGGTTTCACAAGGAAAAGACAAGTCTTACTAAGACTTGAAGAAGAGGTAGAATTGCCAGATGACCAGAATGAAGTTCATCTGTGACTCAGTGTGTAGAAAGGCATGGAGGCTGAAATGTTGCATATATGGGCATGCTGAAG
The DNA here is from genome assembly GCF_000151845.1 of Pteropus vampyrus. NCBI lineage: Eukaryota > Metazoa > Chordata > Mammalia > Chiroptera > Pteropodidae > Pteropus > Pteropus vampyrus. Next base: position 3,266,873 of record NW_011888811.1, read on the forward strand.
CTGCGGCTTTAGTACAAGTGAGGAGAGTCTCTCAGGGCTAGTCAGGCCAGGGCAAGATCAATGGAGCTCTGTGAGTAGGAAGTATAGCATGTTCTTGTTCACAGTCTTGTCTGCTAAGGACTATAAAATGTTATCCTATTAGGTATGTGGAGCCACTGAGAATTTAATCCAGCAAAGAAACCAAATGTGTTCTATTAAAATAGGGCAGGGGTGCAGAGAAAGAGGAGTCTTTTTTCCTAAGTACCAGAGCAGGGAGAAGGCACAGCAGAATGACACCATATGTTGCATTTAAGGGAAAATAAATAATGCGAAGTAGGAAAGGCAGGGAATGAGACCAAAAAAGGTTGATTAGGGTATATTTTAAAGGACCTTTAATTCCATGCTTAGAAACTCTTTTTTTCTTTTCTTTTTTTTTTTCTACAAGAGATGACCAGAAGGGTAATGTGATCATATCTAGATTTTAGAAAGATAAATCTAGTGGAAATCAAGAGGTGTGATTGTCAATGAACAACTGAGGGAGTAGTTTTTGTGATAGTCCAGGTGTGAGTGGAAAAGAGCCAAAAATGAAGTAGCACATCAAATGGAAAGAGGGCAGTGAATTTAAAAGAATCCTATGTAGAAACAGCATGGCTTAGTAAGAATAAGGATGTACATAGTGAGAGAGAGAGAGAGTCAAAGATTATTCTGAAGTTTGACTATGTGTTCTTGTCATGGATTGTCTAGTATTGCAATGTTTGTAATGCGTAGATAATCTGTCTTCTCCAATAGCTTGCATT
>NW_011888811.1:3268783-3271092 GCF_000151845.1 Pteropus vampyrus
GTGTTCTAAATGAAGCAACCACTGCCAGGCTTTTCTTTCATTATTGACTGAAGTCCATCTAACTGCTGACTTCTTCATTGTCTCCTGGCTTGCCATTGGAAAAGCAATTGTAAAACATGCTTGGATTCATCTAGACCAAGTAATGGGCCAAGAGGTCATTTGAATGACAGCCTTCCTGTTCTATGGTAACTCTGTGACCTAATCGATGAAACAATTAGAGTCATTAGGTCATGAGTCTGAATCGCCTTGTCACTTACTATCAGAGTTCCAGTCTCTAAAATACTATTTAAATTTGCCTTTCAGAGTCTGATCAAGATGGTATAGGAAATGGCATGACTACAGTGGCCATCTGCTGACGAGACCTAACCGGGATTTGCCTGTGCTGATTGTGCAATATTCTTCTACAAGAAATATCTTTTGACTTAAGACAAAAACACTTGCTTTTGTAGTTGGGAGTGTTGATAAATTTCTTGCTAAATCATAATAAAAATACTAAAATTGGTCAAATATGAAGATTTGCATTTAATCTCTGAGCAGCCAGTCCTTTTATATTCACCCAGAAAAGATTCTTATGTTTGTTTGTTTGTTTAATTCTTTACTATTTAAAACTCTATAGACAATTAATAAATATTTTCTGATTAATTTCTATGGATCCTGAGTATCATACTAAGAATCTATGTTTTTCTTGTATCTAATGCATTTTATTTCAGATAGTTGTGTTTTCTTGTCCCTGGGTTGTATGCAGCATGATTTATTAAATATCTTAATGCAGCTTTTTGATAAACTATAAACTGTGTCATATAAAAGAAGAGTTTTATTTTTTAAAGATGCAGATTCATTTGTACTTGATTGTAAAGGAATCCTAAGTTATCAGGAGCCATGATACTGTGAGCCCAGGATGAGGTGGTTTATTTTGTTCTCATTACAGATTCTCTGGATGGCTTCCTTGCAGGGTGAGGCTTTCTTTTCCACATCAAAAATGACTCTTAGTTTCCACCACACAATTTCACCCCCCCAAAACACTGAAGGAAAACAGAATTTCTACATTTTTGGATTTTTTTTCAGAAAATATGTGGTAAAGAATCATATCACCCAGTTGATATTTTCAATTTTTAATAATCAACTCACATATATTGAAATACAACAAAGCCAACTATCCCAATGTTTGTTCAGAATCTATAAAGGGTGAGGCATTGTGCTGAGGGCTGGGAAGTTGTAGAAAAGAGGGAGGTATGTTCTAATTTCAAGGAGGATTCACTGCATATGAGGTCCCTCTCCACATATATACCAAACACGCAGAAAGTGAAAAAGGAAGCAGAGTAATTCACACCCTTTAGCTAAAATATTAACCAAACACCGAATAGGAGGCAACATAACAAACAAATAGACAGAGAAACACTAAGTCCAGACATTCTATCTACATTTCAGCATTAATCCCAAATCCCCTGGAACTAAGAAAATGTTCTAAACTCTTGACACTTTTTAGTTAATTTTCAATTTATATCTTAATTTGAAGGTAGGAAGGAAAAAAGCACATAGGAAAATATCTGAGATTTCTAGGCAAAATGAAGTAGTGATGTCAGAAGTATATAAATGAAGGTTGGAAAATTACAATTTAGTCTTAGAGAGTACTGGACCTTCAACAAATATCTGTTCAACTACTTCGTTAAACTGTTAACCCTGGATTAAACAAGGCGAAAAGGTGTGTAGGAAAAAAACATGTAAGATACAAAGCAGATATGCATGCATGATGTATGTGTCTAAGTTAAAATAAAATGATGTGTTTACCTGTAAAACATTTAAAAAGATATACTGTTTTTCTCCCCAGAAGTTGAACTTCATGCTTGTGCTAATAATATTAGTTCATTTCAAATAGTATGGTGGTATCATGCTCATCTTCTGCATGACTGTTGTTGTAGGAATAAGGCAGTGATGTCAAAAATAGCTTTGTGATAAAATATCCATATTCTGAAGTCCATCAGATTTGAAACTAAATTCTGGCCCTATTACTTTCTAGGCTTCTGACCTTAAATAATCACTTGACTTTTCTGAACTAATATACTGTTATCTGTCAAATGAGAAAAATCATCTCACAAGATTTATGAGTTAATATGAGATAAACTTAGAACACTGTCTGGCAGACAGTAGGAGTTCAATAAATGATAGAAGGAGGATAGTAAGACTAGTAATCATAGGGTCATTGGAACAATGGGTTGTTAAACTGACTTGGAATAATGACCGATGACATAAGAATTGATTTGTCTCTACAGAACTTTTTATGGATTGTATATTAAGTTCAGAGTGATGCT
>NW_011888811.1:3272367-3274547 GCF_000151845.1 Pteropus vampyrus
AGTCCACCATCTGTTTAACTTACTTTAAGTGGTAACTTTTTATTCCATGAAATATTGAGTTGATAACTGTATTAAACTCATGGGGCATTTGTAAAAAAAAAAAAAAATGAGATAATACATGTTCTTAGCAGACTCCCTAACTCACATAAAATACTTAACACATTAGTTTCAAAAAATAACATAGAATGAAAACAATCATTTAAAATGTTTGGAGTCAACACATCTCAACTAGAAAATGACTCTAAAATGTGGACTAAATTATGGTATATAGAACACATAGCTAGTGAAATGTAAGTGCATATTTTTATTTTTTTTAACCTAGCATCTTTGATCAACATTCTGAAGTTAACTTTTTGTCTGAAAAAAAAATACTACATTTATAAACCCTCATCCTTATGTAGGAGTATTATATTTTTTTATATTGCAAAAACTGACATTTAAGAGCTTCCTCTGCTATGCATCAGAGTATATATTTAAGACTTTTATTTGAAAATTAATACCTTAGACAGCTCCTGTATTTCCTAAGGAGTTGCATTTCAACTCAGGGATAATTCTCCATTTAGAATTTATAACAAAATGAACAAATAAAATAAAAACATAAAAAAAGTATCTAAATGATATTTTGATTCAAGTAATTAAAAAGAATGATATTTTACCCAAAAGGCAAGGAATATATGATTAGTCACCACTATCCACTGAACTTTGTTGCTGGAATCATTCAATAGTTTAGCTCAGGGATTTTTGTAGACTTTTACTTAAAAAACCTCTTCAGTCATTAAATTAATGCACATACTTTGAAAGGAATATAAATTAATTTTTTGACACTGCAGCATTTGATCTCAAGATTTTAACTAAGAGGTGTGAGTTGAGTCAGAAAGAACACTACTGTACATTTCTACAATTTACTTGCACCTAAGTATATTCATTTTAGCACATTAAGTCTAGATTAAAGTACAAGTCAGATCTAGAACTCATAACATGATCTCTAGTACTGCTAAACCTATATGATACAGATAATTCATTTGGCTCCTCAAAGACAGATTCTTTCATAAATACAGAGATTAATGTTGATGTTTTCTTAATAAGGATAAAATGATATAGCAGATGGGATTGTCTTGTAAAAATTAAGAGAATTAGAGGAAGGCAAATTATTATGAATAAAAAAATAATTGCTAGTAAGTCATTATTTTCTCCAAAGCACCTGACTACTTTTTATTTAGGTATAATTTACACAGCAAATGCATAAATCTTAATACAGCTCAATCAGTTTTAAGAAATATATATACTCAGTAACCTATATGCCAACTGAAATGTAAAGCATTTCTATCATCCCAGTAAGGTCCCTCATGTGCCTTCTCAAACAATCCCCTCTACTCACTCAAAGCAACCACTATTTTTTAACAGCTTTATCAAGGTATAATATACAAAGAGCTGAGCATACTTAATGTGTACAATTTGATGAGTTCGAACATATGTGAACACCTGTGATACCATCACCACAATCAAAATAGTAGACATACCCAACACTTTCCAAAGTTTCCTATGTCCCTTTTTAAATAATAAGAACACTTAACATGAAATCTAATTTCTCAATAAATTTTGAAGAGCAAAATACTGTTTCACTAACTATAGGCACTAAGGCATACAGCAGATCTCTGGAACTTATTCATCTAGCATAAATAAAACTTTATACTTATTCAACAACAAAACTCCATTTCTTCCACCCTTTAGTAGCTGCTAGAAACCACTACTGCATTCTCTGCTTCTATGATTTTGATTATTATATCTCATATAAGTGTAGTCATGCAGTATTTCTCCTTCTCTGACAGGCTTATTTTGTATTGCGTAATGTCCTTCAAGTTCATCCATGTTGTGGCAAGTGCCCAGATTTCCTTCTTTTTTAAGTCTGAGTAATTATATTTTATATGTATACTACATTTTCTTTTCCATTTAGCTGTGGATAGATACTTCATTTGTTTCTATTTCTTGGCTATCGTGAATAATGCTGCAATGAATAAGGTAGTGCAGATGTCTCTTTCAGATCATGATTTCATTTTTTTGGATATATTTCAATAATTTATTTTGCTTGATGATATGGTAGTTATATTTTGATTTTTTTGATGAACTTCCACATAGGAAGGCATTGCACAATTTTACATTCCTATCAAGAGTTTACAAGT
>NW_011888811.1:3274597-3282002 GCF_000151845.1 Pteropus vampyrus
AGACTTTTACTTAAAAAACCTCTTCAGTCATTAAATTAATGCACATACTTTGAAAGGAATATAAATTAATTTTTTGACACTGCAGCATTTGATCTCAAGATTTTAACTAAGAGGTGTGAGTTGAGTCAGAAAGAACACTACTGTACATTTCTACAATTTACTTGCACCTAAGTATATTCATTTTAGCACATTAAGTCTAGATTAAAGTACAAGTCAGATCTAGAACTCATAACATGATCTCTAGTACTGCTAAACCTATATGATACAGATAATTCATTTGGCTCCTCAAAGACAGATTCTTTCATAAATACAGAGATTAATGTTGATGTTTTCTTAATAAGGATAAAATGATATAGCAGATGGGATTGTCTTGTAAAAATTAAGAGAATTAGAGGAAGGCAAATTATTATGAATAAAAAAATAATTGCTAGTAAGTCATTATTTTCTCCAAAGCACCTGACTACTTTTTATTTAGGTATAATTTACACAGCAAATGCATAAATCTTAATACAGCTCAATCAGTTTTAAGAAATATATATACTCAGTAACCTATATGCCAACTGAAATGTAAAGCATTTCTATCATCCCAGTAAGGTCCCTCATGTGCCTTCTCAAACAATCCCCTCTACTCACTCAAAGCAACCACTATTTTTTAACAGCTTTATCAAGGTATAATATACAAAGAGCTGAGCATACTTAATGTGTACAATTTGATGAGTTCGAACATATGTGAACACCTGTGATACCATCACCACAATCAAAATAGTAGACATACCCAACACTTTCCAAAGTTTCCTATGTCCCTTTTTAAATAATAAGAACACTTAACATGAAATCTAATTTCTCAATAAATTTTGAAGAGCAAAATACTGTTTCACTAACTATAGGCACTAAGGCATACAGCAGATCTCTGGAACTTATTCATCTAGCATAAATAAAACTTTATACTTATTCAACAACAAAACTCCATTTCTTCCACCCTTTAGTAGCTGCTAGAAACCACTACTGCATTCTCTGCTTCTATGATTTTGATTATTATATCTCATATAAGTGTAGTCATGCAGTATTTCTCCTTCTCTGACAGGCTTATTTTGTATTGCGTAATGTCCTTCAAGTTCATCCATGTTGTGGCAAGTGCCCAGATTTCCTTCTTTTTTAAGTCTGAGTAATTATATTTTATATGTATACTACATTTTCTTTTCCATTTAGCTGTGGATAGATACTTCATTTGTTTCTATTTCTTGGCTATCGTGAATAATGCTGCAATGAATAAGGTAGTGCAGATGTCTCTTTCAGATCATGATTTCATTTTTTTGGATATATTTCAATAATTTATTTTGCTTGATGATATGGTAGTTATATTTTGATTTTTTTGATGAACTTCCACATAGGAAGGCATTGCACAATTTTACATTCCTATCAAGAGTTTACAAGTGTACATGATGTACATGTCTCCATATCCTGTCAATACTTAACATGTGTGTGTGTGTGTGTGTGTGTGTGTGTGTGTGTGTGCGTGTGTATGTGTATATATATAAATAGTAGACGTACTAACAGGTATAAGGTGATGTCTCATGTAAATCTGGTTTGCACTGTCCTAGTAATTAATGATGTCGAGCATCTTTTCATATATCTCTTGGCCATTTGTATATCTTTGGAAAGATACTAGTAAACAAGAAGAACAATACACAATATGCAGTACAAGACAGGGGTCTCATATTATGAAGCCAGTCCAGACTCTCTGTTATAGGCAAAGTTTATGCACCTGAGAGATTGTTCCAATAAATGTCTAAACTAAGCCAAGAGAACAACCTGAGAGATGATGGTAATGAACTCATGATATTATTAGGCAAACACGGGAGTAGAGAAAAAAGAGAAAGGGTCTCATTACTTAATATACCAAAGGACTTTCCTGGAAAGAGAATGAGCTATAGATCAGAATCCCCCATGTTTACTGGCAAAATTTGAAACAGTGCTCTTGACCTTGTGGAGTCAGAAGCTGGTTGGTCAACAGGAAACCATAATTCTGCCAGACAAATGTACAGTGTCAGCAAATATCAACTTCAATCACCGTTGTATGGAAAGGGACACAAAGGTGAGAGAAAGATCTTGCATCTTTCATTTAATAATAAATAACTTTAATTTTTACTCAACTGACCTTAATATCTAATGTGCTTTTATGGTTAATGTAATTCTATTAGTAAACATGTCTTCCTGTTACTAAACATTTAGCAACTCACTTTTCAAGCTCAATATAACAAGACAGAATGTTGCATTTTATTGGCAGAGGAGAGGGTAGTTACAACACAAAGTACTTCTAAAACTAAATATTTACATATGGATTTTTTAGATATATGCTACTATGATTCACTACATATCCACAGTTTAGAAAAAAAATATGCTTTGGAAATTCATAATTAGGCAGTGGATAACTCATATTAGAAAATTTTAAACCTTTTTTATTTCTAAATTAAGGTTGATAACAGACTCCAACTCAGTTCTTTTGCTTCTTCATATTTCAGCTGAAGATTGGGCCAGATGATATCTATATCTGTGGTTCAGTCCCATATAGTACCTGAGGCAATTTAGACTGAAACAGGGTACAGTAGAAGGTGAGAACACACTCTCAGGTTGATTTCAAAACAAAATCTCATTCCTCAGGCCCATGACTTAAGGATTTTTTTTTTTTTTTTTTTAGTATTTGAAAACTAGTATTCAGTTTGGCAAAGAAGTTGTTCAAATCACTGATGAATCTGAGTAAAATTCAAACTTATGTATTTTTTGTCTTATTCATTAATATAGATAAGGATACAAACAAATATTCATGTCAGTACTACTACTACATTAATCAATCAATTGCAATAATCAATTAGCTACAGATAACAAAGTTTGGCAAAAATTAGGAAAACACTCTTAAAGAATCAATTGGCCTTGTGAAATTTACAGTAAAAAAAGTATTGTATATTTCATTATTTTTTATAAATTGTGTCCTACACATTTTCGAATATATAATAAATTTATGTATGCATACATATGCATACTTTTTTTCTGGAGAGCTAGTTCTTAAACTTTTCCCAATCCACCACTACTCAAGCACCCATGGTTTATATATATTTTTGCAATGGCCGTGCGTATATTGGAAATGTAAGCTCTGACAGCATGGTGATGTAAACACCCAAAATAAAACAAGAATGGAATAGCAAAATGTTTACCATTAAGGTTGGTCAGATAGTCCACTAACCTTAATACACATGGTTAGAAAACTAGAGCCCAAGAAAAGTACACAAAATAAATAAATTTGCATCACTTTGATGATTAAAATTTAGACTTCCATTAGATTGTTTCTAATCCCTTTCTGCAAACATTGCACCTACCCAAGAGAAACGACTCAAAGTCACAAAGACTACCTGAGTCGCACCTGGCTCTGTGACATCTTTAGTACCCAATGGCTAGGACCTGTCTTCTTTTAAGCCAGTCAACCCCTGAAGCTAGATCCTTTTTCTTATCTGCTTTTCACTAGGTATTGATTCATTTGTCTATTTATTCTTTCTAAGTTTCATTTTACCTTCTTTGAAATAAAGATTATCAACATAACACCACACCATAAATGTTACAAGAATCAAAGGAAGTAAAACACAGAAAGTACTCTTCACATAATAAGTGCCAAATAAATTCATGTTAAAACCATCATTCCTACTAATTCTGCTATTATGAACATAATTACTAATTTTTCCAGTAGTTCTCTATTTTGTGAGAATCCAGGAAGCCTATGACAGGCTCCATATCTGGATATAAATGATATCTACAAATAAAATAAAAATAATTCAATTTCTGTTTATTTTTTCTAGTCATTCTAATGTATGAGCAACAGGACTGGTCCTTGTGGTACCGTGGCATGAAATACCTCATGTCAGAAAATGTTTTGGTCTCAAGTAATTGCATCCATGCATGGTGGCACATACTCTGGTTAATGTCAGCTGATGGAAATGCATGTCGAATTTTATCTAATGTCTATCACTGCATGTAAAATCAAGCCATCAAGTAAGAAGTGGTTATGACATGATCATTTTTACATTGGGTGGCATGTTCCTGTTGTACTGTCAACAAGCATAAACTTTAATCTCCACAAAGAGAGTTTCTGTAAACTCTATGTCACACTAATGCTTTTATTTTGCATGTCATTTTTCCCTAGAGAAATTCTTTTTACCTTGACTTCTTTACCACGATTGTAATGTATTTCTGATTGACATGCTGACAAATCTATCCAGTTTCTTTATATTATTGTATAGCCTTTGATTGTTTCAACATACTTTTTGCTCTCTATATTTTTTTTTTCTTTTAAAAACAAATACGGTTCCTTTTGTCTGCACAGATAGCTTTGAATACATAGTCAAGTTCCAGGAGGAAGTGTATGTCCCCTATATGAGGCCTGCCATGCCTAATTTGAAATTCAGTATCTTGACTTGAACAGAAGATAGAAATCATTTTCTCATCACCAAAACTGTCCTCTAGAATTTAAAATCTATCAGAATCAATATAGTGTGTTTTTAAAGACCGATGTGGTTAGTCTGTCTATATATCATAAATGAGTAAAATATTGAGATATCAATGGAGTTTTAAATTCAATTTAATATCAAATTAGACCAATCTCAAATGGGAAATAGGAATTGATATTTTGCTGGATGGTTGGATAACATGCTGCCTATGTTATTCTCTTTCTCCAAATACTTTGTTCTCCTAAAGCCATCCCACACCATCTTCCTCAAGGTCACATTACAGTTTTCTATTTATCTTGACTTCTGATTAATTTTTGAGCATTGTTCTCTGTACCACCTGCCTCCCTGCAGGCATTCATGTACTAATCCATTAACGTTTAGCTACTCTTCCTTCTTTGATGAAAGCACAGTGAGTAGGGAGACATAGATACGTCCAGAATTTCTTTCTTTTTGGAACAATGGGCCTTTCTCTTTCTCATCACTCTTTAGAGCAAAAATCTTGCTCACTTAAGTCTCTGCTCAGTTCTAGGCACATCATTTGCACCACACATGTATTTGTTGACTGACAAAACTAATAAAATCCCATGAAGATGTTGATTTATACTCTTCCTTCTTATGTTCTATGATGACAATAAAAATAATGTCCTTGAGATCAATTTGATTTACATTTTACTAAGACAATAGTAAATACTCCTGCATTTTCTTCTGAAATCGGTTCCTTTGCTGAAATGTCACCTATTGTGATCATAAACCTCAGTATATTTCATCTATAGATAATTATTTTTAAAATAAAAAAAAATGAGAACCTTTATTCTGGACATCACTTCACTAATGTGTTAAAATATATCCTAATATGGTGTTTATAAAAAAAAAAGGTAAAAGTTAAGTAAATTAAGTAGCTTTTGTTTCATGTACATATTTAAGCCAGGTTTGATAAAATAAATTTACAGTAAGTCTCATAAATTATTTTTTAATTGCCTGGATTTGACCCTTTCTACTCTATTTTAAAACTGATGACCATTTTTCATTTATTATAAATCTGAAATCAACTCATGAGAAAAGTGATATGCTGTCTTATTACATTTATAATTTGAGAGCTCTGAAAGATGGACATGTTTTCAGAACTCAAAAATAAAATGGTTTATTGATTTCAACCATCCAGAGATGTTTTTGATTGTCATGTACTCACAGTTTGGTGGTAGATATGTTGTTCCTTTTCTATGCATTTGAAATATTAGTTCAAAAATACAAAGTATCATATGAAAAGGCAATTGGGCTGATGGTTATTCTATGACTAATGGAATAAAGTATTATATAGCACTAAGCTATGACTTCTAAAATGATGCTTAGTTAGTTATATTAAGCTTAACACTGTCTTCTATGTTTTATTTCACTTATATGGCAAAAAAAGAGAAAGAATACTAACATTTCAGATTTAGTAGCCATATAAAGTACTCTCTCTTCATTACTCCTTCATTAATAAAACCTGGGATTAAATGCTGAATTTACATTTAAAAATGTCTGGCAATCAATCTAATTTCAATTTTCTTTTTATTGATATCCCTTTCCTTTTTTCAGTAGCCATTGAATTATTAGTCATGCTTTTTGTTGCTATGAGTCTGCTTTATCTTCCAATGCCAACTTCCCTTGAATAACCAATAACTGTTAGCTAAGATGATAGAACTAGTGAAAAACGGATATCATATATTTTAGCCTGAATCCAACAGTGTTGGAAATTCCTTTCCAAATAAAGGCCTAGGTGACCCTGTCATTCATATCTTACAACAGCATAAGGCAGCATCATATTTGTTGAATCTTTATAGTCCTTTAACTCTGCCATAACTAATGAAGATGCTCTTCTCGGAAATTGAGTGGAAAGGCATTCCTGTAGAGTGTGCCATTTCCAGACAATGTTCTTTTAATTTTTTAATGCAACTATTATTGTGATTTATAATTGCCTCGAAGGTTCTCTAATCCGTTTCGGGATATGTTCATTGTTATTAGTGAAATCCTTAACTCCTTGGAAAGGATGTTTCATGAACCTATTTAATAATGCAATACTTCCCTAAAATAGAACGTAACTCTCACTTTTTTTTTTTTTTATGGAAAAGATTTATACCTGCAAATTTTGAAGGGCCTCCTAGACCTAAAAACTCTAACATTGAGGGGTATTGAAAAAGGGTAGTTTTTCATCACTTGGCTTAGGAAGAAATGCAAGGTACCTAATGTTTTACATGTCATAATTCTGAACTATTTTCTACTTCAGAGTATCCACGAATCAGTTTCTATGGTGTGGCTTAAAGACACTGGCAAATAGTTGTAATTGTTTCTTTCATAATCATAGTTGTATTTGAAATTTCTGGTAATTAATGAATTCTAGTGGGGTAGAGCATGCCAAAATGTTTTTTCTTTCTGTAGCTACTGCACTGGCTTGACTGAACAATGACTGGTAGCTGTCTAGGAGAAAGCAAACATATTTTATTAATAGAAGAAATGTGTTGAAACTACATGAGAACTTGAGCATTACAAAATCTTTTAAACAGAGAATTCAAAAGATGGTGAGTCTCTATTGTTCTATGTCTATATGGTCTTTTACCCACGATTCTCGAAGGAGCTTGCTATAAATATGTTCCAGTCTTGTACTATGCATCTTGAACATACTGGAATTACAGGCCTCCAGCATATGAATTATATATGCCTCTTGATCTAGCCCTAAGGATTTAGCCAGGTGAAATGTTAATTTGAAATCAAATATTTATGTTTTTAACATATTAGATACCAGGGGTTGGACCTGAAGAAATTTGACTAGAAATGAGAATCTGTTATTCTAACCAATACTTATGCAATGTATACAAAGCAGTTTTGAGAATGACATGAAAATCAAAAATGGTGGGGACAAGTCTACCGAA
>NW_011888811.1:3282447-3298916 GCF_000151845.1 Pteropus vampyrus
GTGTGTGTGTGTGTGTGTGTGTGTGTATGTGTATCAAGCACATGAGAGTTATCTTTATGGTAATAGAAATTTTAAAAAGATGGAAAAATGGAAAAATGAACCCAGGTGAACTAATCAGACCAACACATTAATGATTATGGAACATCTCAGACAGTAGTTGACATATATTCTGTTACAAAAAAAGTAAGAAATGGGCAAATAGTTACTGCAAGGTGTTTCATGCAAGAAGCAATACCAGACATTTTGATATTTGAAAAAAATTTCTAATTTTACCAAAAGTCAGCAATGTATTCATCCCAGCTATGTGTCAAACAACGGCACACTACTTGTTCCCACATCCTAACAAAAAGCCATTTGGCAAAGGAAAAAAAGTCTATAGAAGATGAGAAAATATATTAGTATGAAAGAACAGAAAAATAACAGTATATATCAGCAGGGCTTTTCTAAGACAGAGTAAGCATTAATCATGCAATTGTAAAAGGAAGGAAGAAGGAAAGTAGAAAGAAAGGTAAAAGAGGAAAGAAAAAAATATGAACACGAGCTGTAATGTATATCATAACATCCTAATGTTTTGTTATCTTCTTAAATTTGCTATGAAATTTGTAGGTTTATAGGATGGGCCCTTATTTTTACTTGGTAAATTGGGAAGCATATAAAAATCAACTATTATAAACACTAATTAGAAATTTTATAAAACTGGTATATGCAGAAGTTAGGTTAAACCAGCAGGAAATTTACATTCCAGTAAAATTTTAATTACATGTCTTTAGAAAATAGGATGTGAACTTTCAGATTTAATGCATTACTTTTAACTATAAAAACATCCTTTAAAAAAATTCTCACTCTCCTCTCTGCACTCTAAAGTTTCTGAATTGAGATAGTAGATGCTCTTAGTATTTACTCTGGGTTAATTACATGTGGTGACCATGACTCATTTGGCACTCCATGCTACATAATTTATAATATATTACTAAATTTACAAACTGGTTAGACCATTCTGTTGCATAGGAAGACTCAAACAAAACATATTTCATTACTTTAGTTCCTAGAAGAACACTGTAGAGAATAAAATGACATTCTTCACATCATGCTAGGTTTCAGAGAGACATGGGCAGTGGCTTTTACCTAAATTAGACGAATGGTCTTGCCAAAATTCACCAGTGTGAAATTCCTGGGTTACACGTGGATATTCTCATATATGGCAGCTGACTCCATTGCTAACAAAAATGAACATTTTTAGAGATATAAGACATCCCAATCATTTCTACAAAGACAGAATAAAAAATTCTATCTTCAAAATGTCACAATCTCGGATATTTAGGTCTAGCATTCATTTTTGTAATTCCTCAGTTCTCAGAGTTCACTCTTACATAACATTCTTTTAAGATCTACATCTTCTTCAAATTCCCCATGATTTTCCTTGCAAAAAAAAAAAAAAAAAAACAAACTCGAGGGAGAAGAGAATGACCACGTGTGGCTCCCTGCATGTGGTTATGCCCTGCCTGACTTTCTTTAGAGCATAAAACGAAGTTTTCTCTCTGTGCTCTCTTCACAGGGATTCAAAAACCTTTCTTCCACATTCACCACACACGACAGTGGATACTGACATACATAATCCACATGTTTAACGGGTGGCATAGGATGGCACAGGAAATGCAAGATGTGTCTTCGTATTTTAAAAGGAAAGGAGAAAAGAGTACATGCATCATCTTAAAAGCTGCTTCTGGCATTCTTCATAGAATGGGCTCATTTTTCATGAGGAAGGCAAATGAACACACTAAATTATAACAAGTACAACAAACCTGGTGAGTATTTAGAAATAGGAGATGAAACTCTGGGAGTTCTGGGGCTGATATTAAGAAGAGTATACACTGCTCTATGTGGGTAAAGGGTCCAAAGAGGTACGAGAGAAAGAGAGAGGAGAAGAGAAGAGAAGAGAAGAGAAGAGAAGAGAAGAGAAGAGAAGAGAAGAGAAGAGAAGAGAAGAGAAGAGAAGAGAAGAGACGAGGATATAGAGACAGAGAGAGACAGAGACAGAGAGAGAGACAGGGACAGAGAGAGAGAGAGACCATGTTTTCTTAAAGGAGGAAAAGGCAGATGACAGAACAAAAAGGAGAGAAGGGAGAATCAGACAGGAGACAATGCAAAACTTCTATGTCAAGAGTGTCAAGAGACATGTCCCTTAGGACACCAAGAAAGCCTTTAAAGCCTAATACAAAATATAATTTTTTTGTTAAGTGGGGCCTAATATGATACTTCCCTGTCATTAACAACACCTCTGTAAAGATGACTATACTTGTATGAGTGGGCTGTTCATAAGGGAGGTAAGTTCTTTGTCTGCATCAACGTGGTAAAGAACAGAGACAGCATATAGATCTGTTGTTAAAACCTCAATCTCATTAGGGATTTGCAGAAATCTCATCGAGAACTTTGATATTTCACAGAACGTGGAAACGTAGCTGCAGTCATACCAATTTTTCTTGGAATGCAAGGAAGAGCTTGCATCTGAAAGAGATCCAACTGGTACCTGAACTGTGTGCACAATTTCTCACCTCACGAGTTCAGGCAGAGTGAGTGAGTGGAATGAGGCAGGCGGGAGACATTAAGGAATGCTGAGGACGGCAGGAACCTGGGGCCTCCTGCCTTTTAAAATGAGTATGTTGCTGCTTAGTTTTGCAATATTTTGGCCATATGAAAATGTGCATTCGGTGCTGTTAGAGTTACTAATTTTTCTATGAGAAAATTCAAGTTAAATATTTAGGTAAAAATATCTCCTTTTAAAAAAATGCCTGTGAGTCATATTTATATGGGGGCTACCAGTTTGCAAACCCTGACATAGGTATATTGGTTTTATAAAACCAATCGAAATACTGTATACATGAGTTCTTTTTTAGCTTATAAAAACATATCCAAAATATTCATCTTCCACTTCCCTAAGGTATGGCTCATATTCAATAGTCCAAGATTGAGTTCCGATATCACATCCACATTTGGGGAATCAGTATGGAGAAACCTGACAATGTCAAAGATGACGGGATATTCCCCGCATTATAGATAGACATCCCTTCTTCCTAAAGGTCAAAGGCATGACGCAGCTGTCTCTTGGTGAAGGTTCCTGTAAACCATCACCTGATATTCTAAGTGCAAACCAGAGTCCTGAATTCAGTCATGTGGTCACACCTTGCTGTAAGGAGCTTTGTATATACAGTCTTTTTCTGATTGCTCACTTGCCCATCTAAATATTATATTATTTTGGAAGAAGAGTCGAGCATATGTTGGGAATGTCCAGGACAAATGAAGTTCTCTATATGGTTGGTACAAGAGGGTGACTTTCACCCTGATACTTATCTGCCATTCTTACATTCATTAAAAACTCTCATTATAATGAAAGTAATCCACTAGAGCACTGTTAATTTCATTCATTCTCAAGTAATCAGTTGGTGGCATGATACAGCGGTGACGTTCAATACCATTTTAAATGTGAGGATATTTCAGAATAATAATTCTTGAATCACTGTTTAATTATAAAACATTTCAAAAATAGAGCAAAGCAGAATAATCAATGTTAAAGATATCCATGTACCCACCAGTCAGATTGAACTGATATTAACATGTTGTCAAATAACTTATCTCTTTCTTCAAACAAATTTTTAGGGAAAACCCCAATATACAAAACCCACATGGAAATGAAGTCTTTCAAGATGAAGGAAGGCTCAGAATTCCACCCTTTGTACAATCCCCATGATCTCCCAAACCTCCAGTGTTCTCCTGTGTAATGAACTGGCAAGATTCAATAAGGCAATGGTAATCAATACCAAATAAGGAGTATTTCTGAGTGTATGAGCATTTAGACTTCTGAACACACAAGTAGAAAAAGGGAGCCTGCACTACAATTACACTTTTCTTCCTTTCTTTCCTTCTCCCTCTCCTCTTCCCTCCTCCTCTTTTTCCCTTCTCTTTTTTTAAAGAAGGTCTCGATTTTATAATTTATTACGCATCAACATGTTATTTGTTCTGACTTTGTTATTCATTTACATTCAGTGTGACTTCAGGAAAGTTCTGTAAACACTTTGGGCTAATTCTATCTATTTGAAGAAGAAAATTCTGAATATCTATTATACATTCAAAAGTGAAGTGCACCATAGAAGTCATCAGTAGAAATACCATGGCTTTTGATATTACACGATCGGTAATAATATAACAAATGTTTTATTCTTCCATAATGTCAAATACATTTAAAGTTCATAAAAAAGCAACAACTAAATGATGCTAAAATATCAAAACACCATTACATTCTAATCTACTCTAGTCTATGACCTTTTGCACCTGAACTTGAACATGAGTCACATTCAGATATGCCTAGCTCAATACCACCCAGCAATTTTAAGCACTCCCTTTGGCATGTGGATTAAAAAGCAAAAACAAACCACACAGAGAGATAAGACTCAGAATTCTAAAACAGGAATTCATCCAGAGTTTCTCTTGCCACTTTGGACATGATCCACTCAACAATATGGCACGGTAAGGTGGTTGGCATGCAGAAAACACAGGTCTCAAAATGTCAGGGACAAGTGGTATGTTTCTGTGCAGCACAGCTATAGCAAGCATTCTATTTCCCCCTGAAAGACTCAATTTGTCTAATTTTACTGAGATACGAGCCCCCGAGAGTTCCTGAACAAGTTTTACACAATATGCTCTGTACACTTCAAAAGTAAGAAATAAATATGATATGACTTACCCTGACCTCCCTTCCAGTAATTCCTGCCTTCATTCACTCCTCATTTCTAAAGAAAGAAAAAGCAAGAAGCACTTATTGTTAGTATATCTATCAGTTATATAATTTAACCCAGAATACAATTCAAAAATTAACTGCTGAATGGCAACTTTGCTTTTTAAAAATCTTTGACAACTTCTTGAAAATTGGTTCCTTTTAAACCACTTAATTGAGTTATGATGCACATACAAAAATCTGTACATAGTTAATGTATACAATAGGATGAGTTTGGAAATAAGTAACATGATGAAACTATCACCACAACCCATGCAATAAGCATGTCTATTACCTCCAAAAGTTTCCTCTGAAATTTATTTTAATGTTTGCTATCAATAACCATCCACTGTACCTGTTATAGACCAAAGTGGGTCAGCACACATCTGTTTGGAAAACATAGACTGTTCTCTTTTTCTTCAGAATCCAAGTCTTTAGATTTTGAATTAAATGAGCTTTTGATCTATTTTTCATTTTAAAATTTTATAAAACCTATTTAACTACATTGGAATGAGAATACATGAATAAATTTTCTCTTTCCTGTTATTTACTTAGGTCAAATCCCTTCTCCTACTTATTTTTATTTTTTTGTCTCATATCTAAATATGTCTACAATAATTTAAAAGAAACAATAAGACAGCCAAATTCAATATGTACTAAGAAAAGTGAGATAGTGGAAATTTAGCACATTGAACATATATTCTCACCTTTTAAAATGAAGGGAAGAGGAGGGTGTAAAGGAAAAACAGGTGAGTGAATGATCAGAACATTAAGAGTTAATTTTAAGAATTTAAGCAAGTTTGCATGGTGACAGATGATTGCTAGAATTTGTGGGGTGGTCCCATTGTAAGCTATGAAAATACTGAATCACTATAATGTATGCTTGAAATTAATATAACTAATATAACATTGTATAACAACTATACTTAAATACAAATAGAATAAGTTTAAAAAAGAATTTAAGCCTGTTTCTCTGATAAATGGATTCTATTCATTTGAAATACTTTTAAAAATAATAAGAGAAAAGTGGTTTAATACCTAGTTCAATTTGATAGATATAATTCTGAGAAAAAAAGTAAAGATTGAGATTTGTTAAAAACTGGAGAGTTACCTCTTTTTTAATTGCAATTTTATTTAAGTAAAAGTAGAATAAACTTTGACTCATGGGCTTCTGCTACTCTCAGAATAACAAGTTGTGGCTGGCAAAGACACACTAGGTCTTTAGCCACTGGGCAAAACTAACCATGAAATAGGAGTAAAATAAGAACTTGGCACAACTACTTTCTTTCATCATATGCTGACAGGAAAAAAAAATAATGAAAGCTGTACCAACAAGTGTATTTCAGATGAAAATGCATTTACATGAAATGCTCAACTCTGAAGTAATTAAGGTGTTCATTTATAGCAGCTTGTCACAAGAGTGGCACCAACGAGTCTTGCATAATTAAAAGTATCATTTCATCCCCAGACCCTTGGTGGGGAAAGTGAGAACTCACCTCCTTGTTTCTTGGGAATTATAGTTTTCTAATCATTCTGAAACAGAGGATGACTAGCTTAGTCACCCCATCACTCTGCAAAACACAAGTAGCCCGTCTCAGAAACAGCTTCTGAGGAACGGACATCTCCACTCTCAACAATAGTGTGTTCCTTTTGTTCACCTCCCACGATCCTCATCAGTATTCTTTTGAGGTCACTTGGCTCTAAACTTTTGGACAGATGTGTTGTTTTACGTAACACTAGAAGTTCTACACATCAAGAGGGGAAAAAAAAGACTTCGAGTGATGGGGGCTTCAAACGAATTTCTAATCTTTAGGGTCCTTTAGTACTTATATTTTAAGAACGAAGACATAATTTATTTTCGATGAAACCAAATTGCTCATCTCTCTGCTAATAGGATCCTCAGGGCAAAAAGGGTAGAGAAAATGTTATCACGAAAAGCAGAAGGTTTCACAGTTTTTTAAAAAATTTAAACTAGAAACAGTAAATTAATAATTATGTTTGCCATGATTATTGGACACTTATGATAAATTGTCCTTTCAGTAAGTAGGACAACGAAATCGAGTGTCCCCAAAGACTGCTTATATTGGCCTAAAAAGCACTGGTGACCATTCTCGTTTTGTTAAGGAAAACACAGAGCTATTTATTTATGATGTGACTCTCTCTCTTATCCCTTGTCCTTACACTTTTCTCTTCTTCGACTCAACTTGATTGGTTGCCAAATGTGTTTTCTACCTGAAAGCTGATCATTTTGAAGATATTTCTGTTCTCACCCTAGGACTGCTGGAGAGCTCCCATGTGGTCAAACAAAACAAAGCAAACAATACAAACCACTTTTTTTGAGCCGAATCATAAAATTCGTTTTCAATCAGGCCATATAATCAAAGGAATCAGAAGAATGCTTAACTACCTTAAACTGCCCTTGTGGAGGGATGAAGCAGCATCTTGCAAAAACAAACAAACAAAATATATATGTATATGTGTGTGTGTGTGTGTGTATATAATCACTAAAGCAATGGAGGTCCGTCTGCCTAATTAGCCAACGGTTAGATTGCCTTTGGTAAGCACACTAAAATTATTTTCGGTTTTTCTGAGTGTGGTGTCCTATCACTTTCCCTTGAAAATAATAAAAGGGAAAATACAAGAGTAGAGAGCTAAAGTGGGTGACATGTAGCAAGGGCTCCAGGCAAGCACTGCGGTTCCTCCTGTGACAAGTGTCATCATTTATTATCACTCATTATTAAAATTTAATTTTATATGGCATCTTTAAAGGTTATTTTTTAACTTGCAATTTTGTAGGCAACACTACTGACTGGTTAACTCCTGTGAAAAAACAAATCTTCATAGATTTATTGTTTTAAGCTATTATTAAAGAGGCACCTTAAAAAACTATTTCCCTTGTATAAAACAAGATTGTTCTCCTTTCTAAGTAGTTTAGTTTACACAGTATTTTCCATTGTGTTTTGCACCAGAAGTATCTTGGAAATCTCATTAGAAGTGGAACATTATTAGCATATAAAGGGTTGAAACCTATAACTTAATCATGGCAAATTTAAACCAAGACTAAGGTGGTAAAATAAAAATAGTACTAGGATGGAAAGTAGAGTTTAACATATCTTTTCTTTGCATTTATTGCAATTAAATTATATTTTTCTTCTACTGAACCTTATTTTATTATAGGCCATGATTATTTCAACTTCTGATCTGAAATTGTTTCATGTAGCTGTAAAGTTGTAATAATGGTTAATATTTATAACATCAATATAACTTAAATCCTTTATTCTCCAAACAGAAAGAGGTACATTTTTATTCAGTACCAATATTTCTAGGTACTGTATATACATTTTATTATTTAACCCAGTAAAGACACATCAAAAAAGACAATGGAGCCCTTTTGGGAATCATGGAATCTGGTACTTAAGTGGCATACGAAAGAAAACCATGCAAGAAGATGGTGGTAGAATAAAATAGAATATTAATCTCCCTGACTCCAATGGATTTTTCACTAAAATATCATAAAGAGAGTATGTTTATCTGCATAAAAGGCATATCTGCATAGAACAGGGTCAGCAAACTTTTTCTCTACAGAGAAAAATAGTAAACATTTTCTGCTTTGTAAGGCACACAATCTCTGTAGCAATTATTCAAAGTCACTGTTGCAGCACAGAGCAACTTTAGGCAAAACTGAGAAATGAGTTAGTTGTATTCCAATAACATTTTACTTACACAAATGGTCAATGGACCAGATTTGGTAAAAGAGCCACAGTTTGCCCTGCACTAGAATGTAAGCTATGTGAAGGTATAAACTTTATTTTGTTCAACATTATATAACTCAATGCCTGAAAAAGTGATAGTTAATTGGTGTTGATGTTATAAATAATGCTAGCTAATACTTAAATACTTAAATGGAGTTTATTTAGTGATAGTCATGTTTGTATGTAATGAATCATTTACTTCTCATAATACTCCTATAAGTTAATTATTATTTTTACCCATTTTAGGAGATAAGGAAACTGAGGAATAAATTATTAGTCACAATAACTTAGCAAGTAAGTGGGGATCCAAGCATAATACACAGCAGGACCTGCATAATTGATTAATTAAATGAATAAATGAATGAATAATTAAATGAAAGAATAAAATGATTGAATGACTCAATAAAGAGAGTTAATCCTGAGTATTTTAAGACTTCTGCATCTTTGTCATCCAGGAAATATCTCTATTCTACATTGTCTAGGTTTACAAAGCCAGGTTTAAAGAGAGAGAGAAAGAGAGAGAAATGAAATAAAGGAATCAAAAATTTGCAATTAATCATATATTTCTTTATGTGAATTAAATTCGTTGTCTTATTTTAATAAGACTGAATCTTTGATAAATAGGTAGGAACTTTTATATTTAACTGGCAAGTCCATGTTTTCCATGAAGGAATAAAGAAACAAAAGAAAGAAGGGAGGTAAAGAGGAAGATAGAAGGAAGGGAGGGAGGGAAGAAGTAAAAAATGGATATAGGAGCTAGAGAAAATCTGGTGAGAATAAAAATTCTAAGGGAGACCTTTTACTAAGCAGGTATTTACTAAGGACCTAACATGCATCACACACTAAGCTACGACTAGTGATACACTGATTAAAAAAAAAAAAAATCAAGGATGCTGCATTCATAAGGCTTACAGATATTTAGGAGATAACATTTATATAAAAATAGAATTATGATTCATGGCAAGTGCCACAAAAAATTGAATAAATGCTCTGAGAGTTTACCATTGTGTGTGAGGGGTCCAGGAAGGTCTTTTTGAGGAAAGGATGTTTAAGAGTTGCAGATCAATAGAAATTATCTGGATGAAGAATGAGAAGAATAGTATTTGGGGGAGATAACTAACAAGGGTAAAGGCCCAGAGGCAGAAATAATGATAAATCAGACACGGGATTGAACTGTGTAGCTGGGGATGAATGGATAGGTTGGAGATAGATGTTGGCACACATTTTGGGGTTAGAAACAGTAGGAGAGAAAGAGAAAATTTCAATTGTGGGAGGAGGAAGAATGTGGGAATTCAAAAGTAAAATTTTGGACATTTTAAGACGGAGATTCCTGAGAGACAGTAAAGTAGAGCTATTCAGTAGACAGTGGATCCACGAACCTATCTGCCAGATGGGAGGCAAGGATGAGTGACAGGTGAAGGTGAATGTTACCATTTGGATGACGTTATGTTATGAGTGTGGAAGATCACTTAGGGAAAGAGTGTAGAGAAAGAAGAATAGAAGGTCAATATTTAGGAGTGTGGCACAGAGTGCGCCTTACGAAAGAGACAGAAGGAGTGGTCAGAGGGGAAGGAACTAAGCCAGGAATTTGTAATAGTACGGAAGCCAAGAGAATAAACCCTTCGAGAAGGAGGCGTGGGTAACAGTATAAAATGTGATCAGAGTTTAACAGTATAAAATGTGATCAGAGGACTGAGAAGTGGTCTTTGGATTTCCAACACGAAAACAAAGCTGATCTGGAGTCATGAGTACAGAAATAAGACAAGAGCATGTATGATGCTAAGGGCGTGGCAGTCTGTATCAACACCGATTTTAAAAAGCTTCGAGGCGAATCATCTTGCACAGTGTAGTATAAGGACAGGAATGAAAAGACAAGAGTAGTGTCTTAATTATTTACATTTGGAAGCTGATCAGAGAAACCAGTCAGGAGAATCCAGTGAGAACAAAGGAGTAGGAGTGGCTCTGTGTAAAGCTACAAAGGAAAACAAAAGAAAAAGGGAGGCATGTGCGAGAGAGTAAGAGCAAGAGGCTTAGGAGAGAGGAAAGGGCGGGGGAGTAGAACTGAGCTGGGGCCAGTCTGAAAAACAAGAAAACCTAAAATCCAAACCACCGATATTGTTGTATAACAAAGTATGTTACAAAGATTCTCTGGGAGGCCTGCGAGTTGGTCCTACGTGATAATTTAGGCTGAGTGGAGATTACACAATCTCACTTTTTCCTACTATTTATGGGTGCAGGCAATTAGCTTAGCAACATTACACAGTAGTAGCAGAGCTATTGCATTTCTTGTCCTGTGGGGACGTCAGTGCAGAGTCATTTTCCGACTGTCAGGGCAGAGGATTTGGTCTCTGGATAGTAATTATAGTTTATGTAGGAAGTCTTCCTACCCAGAGGAGAAACTATCACAAACACTATCAGCAAATGATACACTACTTCCTTTTGCATTCTTAACATAGCATAACTAAGCTACCAGATAAATCAGAGAAGCATACACATTCTTTAGAAATTATTTTCTTGAATGTAAATAGTCACTGATTGGTAGAGATCAGGTCTCTACTTCTGTCTTCATTCTTTTTTTCAAATTTATTTAATTTTAATTAAGTCTTGGATTTCACCTTTTGTTCATTAATTTATTCAACAAAAATTTCATTACTATGTATCAGGGACCAGAAATCTTAGTGTGAGTAAGTCACACTCCAGCTTTCATGACCCCATGCCCTAGTGAAGGAGACTAGCTTATATTTATTTAGTAGCATTCTTTGCAGTTTATAAGCATTTGAAACTCACAGCAACCTTGAGAGGAAGACAGAGTAGATAGTGGTAGGAAGAGATTGAACAGCTGACAAGGTATAAACGGTAGACTTCCATGATGGACTCCTCTGTGATAGTCAAGATCAAGGTCATTGAGCTGGTAATTAGTGGAATGACGCACACGATTGCAAATTAAGATATCCAATTACTACTCTGAATAAATGGTAGAGAGTTGAAGCTACAGTGCTCTTAAGTTGACCTGATCATTCCCAAGTACCAAAGTGACAGAGTTGTTCAGGTAAGAACAGGACTGGAAATATGGCTAAAAAAAAGAGGTCTCACAGTTCAATCAGGCAAACTGTTGTATTTTAACATAACAGGGAAATAAAATTATTGGATAAATGCACAGATGTGGTGTAGGAACATGAGATTAAAAAGAGGAAAGAGGTATGTATTCTAAATCTAGATAAGGAGATAATATTTTGTCAGGGAGGAAAATGTAACCAGCAAAAGAGGCACGGGCAATTCTAGGGTCATTTCTTTCTACCTATTAAAGAAATACTGCATGATAACTTTGCTCTTTGACACAGATGGCAATTGCCAGAAGCTGAAGGGAGGCATACAAATGATTCTTATCCTTCTTCAGAGAATTGGCCAAGATGATAGATAAAATGATGACTAAAACCCTCTAATTCAATTATTTCTAATGAAAACAACAGAATATGACAAATAAGGAATACAGAGAAATTTAAAGGAATCCCTCACTGTAAATGACAACTCATGTTCTGGAAGACTACTTAGACAACCCTCACTGACACTCTTTCCAGTGAGATAAATGCCTTGATTAATAACAAAAATAACTTGCTTCTTTCCATGCCCTTCTTCACCCCCCAAACTCTATAACATGGAATTCGGTTTAAAGCCAAATTGGTGAATTTGCAAATATTGTGTGCTTATACATGCTCTGAATGCTACTACCTGCATCAACTATGATAAATTTTCACATGATTTCATACTGACTATACCAAGAAGATCATATTTTTAAAAGAAATGTTTCTTCATTAGCATGAGAACAATTTTTTTTTTTTTTTTAAATCCAGTTAGGTTCTGTTCTATGCTACATATTTCATAGCTTTTTTCTTTTAGGGCACAGAGAGGAGGAAACAGTGTCTATAAAAAACCTTAACTTCCCATAGCAGTGTTTTAAATCACATCTGGCCTACTGGTCACCATCAACAGGCAATAGGGAGGAGTGTTCCAGCAAATTTGCAAAGGCTCTTTGCTCTTGGCACATTTTCCATTTTTATCTGTACTTGGCAGATTTCTGTTCATCTTTCAAGATCCAGCACACGTGTCAACTTTTCTGTGGAACTTTTCTGGACTTCTGTAGGCAGGACTAATTGCTTCTTTTCAGCTTCCACAGAACTCTGCCCAAAGCTCTGTTTGATATTTTCCCCATTATTTTATAAGTTTACATGGCTATTTTCTCCTTTAGACTATGAGTTTCTCAACAGTAATGCCCTTGTCTTATTAATCTTCTAATTCCCAACATCTATCAGAATATCTGACCTACAAGATATTCACTAAATAAGCACAGATTTGAATGAATGAGTAGATGAATGCAAGACGGTATATATTTCATCAGTCCAAGGTCAAAGTTTTCCCTCTGTCATGTGAGTGATTTGGGGAGGAGACAGTAATCTCCAACTGAGTTTAGTAGCCCGGGGGCCAGTTTACATTAACACCAATATGCTGAAATTTCCATGGTTTACATATGCAAAGTGAAGCAGAGATAGAAAGTGTGTGAATTATGTTGATGTAATGTTGGACAAGTGGTCAATCTGACGATTCATTTTGCCTCCCAAGCATTTCTATAATCATAATCAGATTTTTCAGAAACACATACTACAGCATTTTTAAAAAATTATGATCCTGTGGCTTCTAGTATTTAAACAGACATCTGCTTTTTCACTAGAAATGTAAGACCAGATCTAATGTATTTTTGGCTTAAGAAGTAGGGGAAAATGATGGACAATTATGATTTGATTCACATTCATCACATTTTAATAAATTTAATCCTATTTTACAGTTAACTTTACCTTTGATGATTAAAGGTAGGGAAGTGAGGAAAATATCTTGTAAAAACAGTTCTTATATCTTGTTTTTATACTAAAACTTCAAAATGCATTTTAAATTTCATATCTTTTGTTCTTTCTGTTAAACTTGGTATAAAAAATAATTTTTGTCAAGAAAATTATATTTTTGCCCTGTGTATACATATATATACACACATTTATACAGATATAAAACAGCAAATGCCTGAACCACTAGAAAATGACACACAATTTGAACCAAGGGGTAAAAAAATCGAAGGTCTGCAACATTTCATACTGAGGAAAATAAAGAAAATTGCTTAAAAACACACAAAAAAATGTTACAGGAATTTGTTCAACAATTGCAGAAGGGTTGCTACTTCATGACTCATTGTCCCTTATTACTTTTATCTCTAAGCGTAATATGCACTATTCTGCTTATGTACAAGTTGAGGTCTCAGCTTTGGTCTCTGGTTCTCATTTAGATCCAGCCATTGACACTGCTGTCAGATGCTCTCGGGCGGAGATGCAAGAGACGATGAGGAATACCCAGCTGCACTACCTGCAAAGGGGTACATGGCTTGGAAGTGAATGGCCTATTTCTGATTTTTAAAGACTGAAATACGAGAGGAATCATTTTTACACTGTTCTGCATCACTCACGTCATAGGCTTAAGGAGCTCAAAAAAAATCATGTGAAAGATAATGCTCTTGATGTGAAGCAAAAGGAAATTTTTATTTTGGCTGTTTTAATTTCCTAGATTTACCACCTTCCCATTTTATAATAGCCATCTTTCAGTATTTACTGGTCAGGGTCAGTCACATTTACTTCATGTATCATTTTCTGATATGCAAATTCTCTCTGGTACTTCCTCTAATGACAAGTCCAGTCTTCTGTTGGGATACAATTTTGTTTATGTTGCTAATTTCTTAATTTCCTTGCTTCTACCCTCTCTCTTTATTGCAAAGTACCACATGAAACTAAATGAGATTTTTTGTGTGTGTTGTTTTTAAGTCTTCGACTGTCCTGCTGCTCAATTTCCAGCTGAAGTTATAATCTTCTGTTTGGGATACTACAGTTGATTACTCTAGAAATGACTGTAATATTCATTATCCACCATTTGTTGGAAGGGTGGAAGAAAACTGTGATTAAATAAAAATTGACTTGAATTTTGCTTCAAACTTCTACTACACCACTTTAAGAGCTTAATCAAAATTTTGCTGTTGATGTTTCTAAATGTTTTTCTCTATCACTTGCTTGGTCAACACAAATGTGGTAGATTGAGTTATTGACTCCATTATTTATCACTGCCAGAATTCACACCCTTGCCCAAGGAACTCTGCAGTTCTTCCCACTGGAGATGGCATGTGTATTTGCACTTTGACATTGGGCTCGACCTTGACTTGCTTTGACCAATAAGACTTTTGTTGTGCTTGCATGTTTAGGCTTGTCTTCTCACACCACTGTCATCTTTGTAAAAACTACACTAAATTAAACAACTAAATTAAACTAAACAACTAAACTAAACAACTAAACTAAACTAAACTAAACTAAACTAAACTAAACTAAACTAAACACCACCCTGTTAAGCATGTTGGTCCAAGGAAAGTGGGAGATACAGAAACATATTGGAACTCAGCCCTCACTCTTGGGTCCACCCCAACCTAGAAGGCCAATTCCCTGCCTAACTACATCCAAGTAAGAAAAAATAAATGATTGCTGTTTTAAATCACTGAGCTTTGGGAATGTTTATGATGCGAAGTAGCTGACTAAAACAACTATCTACTTTCACGACTATGAGAAGAACAATTTATTATCGACTTCAGTTACCTCATCAATTAATATTTATGCAATATTCATTGTGTGCAGAAATATACATTCTGGTGAACTATAAAATATATAGAAATTTTGGATACTGTTCTGGAACATTCTAGTGGAAGAGCATGGCATTCATCTGATTCATTATTTTGTTAACATTTATTAAGAGCTTCTCTGTGCCAAACACTGTGCTGCAGTCCAAAAGAACAAATATAAACAAGAAGGAGATCTGACTTCAATGAACATGAGGCCTAGTAGGAAGGGAAAGACTTGAAAACAAAGCAGTGCTTTATAAAGTTACACAGAGCACAGTGCTTTGGACTCCAGCATATGGTGTCAGAGCACTTGAGTTTGAATCCAGCTCAACCTCTTCTTTCATCTTGATTTGCCTTAGTTTCCTCATTTATAAAAGCTGGAGAATTGGCAGTTAGGGCAGTGCCTAATATACAACATGAACTCATTTCTAGTTATTATCACTATTACTATTGTTACGTCAAACTCAATAGCATATGTAATATTATGGTGGATGAAGTCATCAACATTTCCTTGAGCATGACATATTTAGAGACATGGGAGGTACTGTGCTAAATGCTGAGGGGGATCAGAAAAGGAATGAAGTGACCCTCCACTCTCAAGGAGCTTACTAGAAACATCCTGAGGATAAGGCCAGTGGTTATGGAGAGTAAAGAAAAATTGTCACAGGAAGAATCATAATATGTACCTTGTCAATTCGAAGAAATTAAAACAAAAATATTCCATGTCCGTATAACCACCCAGACCTGACCAGTGGTGTTTATCTCAACCTTGCTGAAGACAATACTATGTAAACTCACACTTGATGGTTATAATTAAAATTAGAAAGTAAGAATTTGCATTTCTTCCTTGGTAAATTGACCCAACCTGAACCTCACCCTCAGAAGCATAGAATAGCAAATCCCTGTGTAATCCTATTTAAATTGTCTATACTGGTCTGTAGCCATACTGCTACCATTTGTAAAACAAAGATAAATAAATAAAATAAAATTTAATCTGGATTCCAGAGCTTGCCTTATCCACCACATTTGTATTCCAGATTAAGCACCTATAAAAGAGGCCTTATGCTGATCCAAGGTTTCAGATTAACCACAATATTTAATTTCTGTCCAAAATACACATGCCAAAACACACACACACACACACACACACACACACGCACACACACACACACACAACAAAGAGAATGATCTTATTATTTAACTTTAGTATGAAGTACAAAAGTAATTATAAGATAATATATAGCATAAAGGC
>NW_011888811.1:3298994-3311257 GCF_000151845.1 Pteropus vampyrus
AAAGGGATCCTTCCCAATCCATTTTATGAGGTCACTCTTATTTTGATGTCAAAACTGCACAAAGACACGAAAAGAAACTATAAAACAATATCTCCGATAATTATAGGTGAAAAAATTTAAAATAGAATTTTAAAAAATGAAATCCAAAAATTTATAAGAAATATTTTATGTCATAACCAAATAGAGTTTATGCCAGAAATACAAGTCTGGTAAAAAGGACCCAAACGCGAACATTTCAATAGATGTAGAAAAGCAGTTGACAAAATTCAACATCGATTACTGATAATAACTCTTAGCAAGGCGGAAATCATAGGGAATTTCATCAACCTGAGAAAATACATCTATGAAAAATCCATAGCTAGCACAATAGTAATGCTGAAAGACTAAAAGCTTCCAACCCAAGATTAGGAAGAAGATAAGGATGTCCACATTCAACACTTTTATTAAATATTTTGCTAGAGGTTCTAACCAATGTTATAAAGCAAGAAAAAAAAAGAAAAAAAAATTTCAGATTATATGATTTCCTATGTTGAAAATGTGATGGATTTTACAAAAATGTTACAGAATTTATAAGTGAATCTGGCAAGGTTGCAGGATATAAGATCAATATTTATAAAGTAAATGTATTTCTATATACTAGCAACAACAATAAAAAATTGAAATTAAAAAAATATAATTTATATTGGCATCAAAACATGAAATTCTTAGAGATAAATCTGACAAAAGATGTAAAGGATCTGTACACAGAGAACTAAAAAGTATATTGGTGTAAGAAATGAAAGATGTAAATAATCAGAATGATATATGGCGTTCATGGTTTGAAAGACTCAATATTGTTCAATCTATAGATTGAACACAATCTCGAACAAAATTTTTAACAGGCTTTCCATGTAAAAACTCAAAAACATACTCTAATTTCATTGGGAAAGGCAAAGAGCCTAGAATAATCAAAACAATTTTTAAAAAGAATAAAATTATAGAGCTAAAATTCCCTGGTTTTAACACTTATTATAAAGCTACAGAATTAAGATAGAGTGGTGTTAACATAAAAATAAACAAATAAGTGGAAAAGACTAGAGTCTTCAGAAATAAATCCACATACATATGGACAACTGAATTTTGACAAAAGTACCATTTACTGGATAAAGAATATTAGCCTTCAACAAATGGTACTAGATCTTTGAACATGCCAAATGCAAAACGAAAACAAAAACAAAAACATGTTTTATAGTGTATATAAAAATTAAGTCAAAAAAGTTATAGACATAAATGTAAAACCTAACACTATATAATTTTAGAAAAAGAAGAAAAATTTCTGACCTCAGCTTAAGCAAATATCTTATGGATAAGACATCAAAACATGTTTCATAAAATGATACATAAAAATTATACTTCACAAACAAACAAAAAGCTTCTGCTACTCAAAAGGCACTGTTAAGAAAATGTAAAGACAAATCATTCTGGGAGAAAATATTTGCAAATTGCATTTTCGATCAATCACTTGTATTCGGAATATATAATTTCCAAAATTCAATAAGCAAAATGCAAACAGGCTAATACAAATAGACAAAAATATTTGAACACATATGTCACTGTATATTGAAAATGGTTAACGTAATTTTCATTAGGGAAGTGAAATTAAAACTACAATGTGAAACCAGTACACATCTGTTAGAATGGCTCAAATGAATAAAGACTGGCAATACTGTCAGTAAGTATATGTATAAACTACACTGGAAAAGATTCACTTTATGCAAAGGAAGGCTAGAAAATAATAACAGAGGAATAAAACACAGGAGAGATATAGAAAGTGACACACTGGACTGTGGAAATCTTTCTACATTGATAGATAATATACAAAGTACACTTTTCCTTTTGCATGCTTATATCATATTCTGCTTAGTGTTGTAGTTCATAATTTAATTCATCTACCACCAATGATAACTGTTTAAATTATATCCATATCTTTACTATTTTAAACACTGCTGTGGTGAACATCTTTACAGATACGTCTTTGTTATTTAGGGCTTGTTTATTTGTTTTAAAGCATCAGACAGGAGTACATTTTCTTCTCTCACAGCAAAGTGGCTCGCTGTGGAAGAACAGCACTGTCTGAACACAATATATAACCATGTTATTTTTCCATAATTTAGAAACTACTCAAGTTCCTTCCAAAAAATTACTTGGGTGGCATTGGCAATATAGATGATCCTTCTGTTCAGGATTGAATTGTAGCAAATTTAACGTAAGCCTCAGACTGGTTGTGCTAGAGAAAATTCCTTAGCCTTAACTCTTATGCTTATGTTCATGCAAGAGCTCCAGTCAGTAATAGGTACTTTTGGACCAAGGAGCATATGGTAAGAAAATAACAACAATGACAACGCAACGTGTCACCACCAACACCACCATAAATGCCTAGTAGCAAGCTGTGGACTGAGCACTTCCTATTATCTTATTTACTCCTGAAGGTAGTAAATGGCACAGACATTATCGTCTTCATCTAATATCATTAAATCTAGTCAAAAGTTGTTCAAGGAATGTCCCCCAGTTTTTTCGCTCGTAAGGAAAGGGGTTAAGCAGACTCAAATCCAGATCTTTCTTACAGAAAAGCCACACTCTTCGCCAGGATCTTACAGCTACATTTAACATTAAAAATACTCTGGAATTTCAATGTATGACAGTAATGAATATATTATGTAAAGGGTGCAATATTTACATGATAAAATATTCTACACACATTGGAAAGATACATTCACAATTCATTAATTCAAACAAAGCTAGATTATAAAATGTAGTCATTCAAATTTTGTCCCTGAGATAGTGGAAGGACATGTAAACAAGTCTATACTGTTCCAAATCTTTTTTTTTTTTTTTTTCATTTTACTCCTCCAGGGCGTTTAGGAAGACTGCATATGTCAATTTATTTTTAGCAAACTTGGGACCTTGTGGCAGAAGTAATATAAACCACTTATATGCTTGGATCTTCTAAACACCCTGCATAAGCCCCCTGCTTTGTCTTATCCCACCAGAGCAAACTTGGAGGTCATGTGTTTCAAAAAAATTTAGCTATATTATGGTTGAGCTTCTAACACACAGGGACTCTGGCTGTGGGAAGCAGAAGCCCTTCCAACCTGCATTAGACATACGATGCAAGTTAAAAACAAACCTTTGTTCTATCAAGCCCCTGTAATTTGGGAGTTTATCACTGCAGCATAATCTAGCAAACCTGACTAATAATTTCTCCATGTTCGGACACTATGCAAAACTTTCAGGGAAATATATGTCAAACGAGATTTTTCTCTTTTAATTTTTAAATTATGTTATTTATTTCCTCTTTTTCTCTTCTTTGCATTTTATATTTTTTCTTATAAAAAATGCCTGCATATTATATAATCAAATTATTTTTTAAATTGCCTAGATATCTTTTGCAGTTATTAATCAAGACAGACTCAATACTTCAGAAAGTTTCTCTACTGCTTTTTATGAAATTTTCTTTCTTTCTCAGCTTAACATACGTTTTAATCTTAATGTATATGTCATTAATTGAAGTCTATAAAAACTGCACTAATCTTGATTTATATTGACCTTCTTGGAACAAATAATTTTCCATTAAATGGCATACTACTTTATAGTTTTCTTTAAATGTTTCAAATTTTTTTTTCATTTATGTCAGATTTTGTTTGAAAACTTTTGACTACATTGTTTTTATTGTCTTCAGCTCCATATAGAGCTTTTTGAAGGCAAGAAACATGTCTTATAATTTCTGGTATTTCACACAAGTCCAAGTATAGATGTGACTCTAAAAGTATTTATGACTTGTGCCCATGAACATGGAAATTTTCATTATCATTTTCACATTATATTTTATTATGGAAGTCTCTGAGAACTGTATATTGACAACTTAAGCAAGAGAGACAAGATGAGGAGGGAGGAAGTGATTATTGATTACAAGAACATTGAGTTAATATTATATCAAACAGTGGCCTCCAAGAGACTCCAAGAACTGTGTATTGATTATTGACACCTCTCTGAGTCAATAAGCTGATCAGTTATGAGAGCTTCTCTAAAAATAACCCTTAAATAATTTTTCTCGCTGGTTCAGAAAGCAGCTGTTCCAACTGTGTTTTTGCATTTATGTTTCTGTGTTTATAAATCTGTGTCCATGGAAAGTGATGAGATCAGGAAGGAGAAAAGAAAAGAAGGAAGGGATTAAGAAAAGTTGAAAGGAGCTCATGAACAACCAGATCAAGTAGTCACTTGACAGCTGGACTTCTTTTTCTCAAGAGAAGTTGCATCAGACAGCATTTCACCTCGCATAGTCCTGTACTCAATGAAAACAATGCCAGCTAAAAAACCATTGGTCTTAGGCATCGTTTGGTTTATTGGATATTGAGGAATAATAACACATCATCAAAAACTGAAATAGCGTCAGAAACCATGAACTCTTCCTTGACTTATATTAGTCCATTATGATCAGAAATAGTTTTGGGCAGAGTTATTTAAAAAATCTTATTTGTAAAATTTCCCTTTGTTTTGCAATTAGGGGATAAAACATGTTTTAAATATTTAATGATAAACTCTCTGGAAAATGGGTTGACTGTTAAGCAAGGACATCCTGAAGCCATGGATCAGGGAAAGGGATGCCCAGTGCTGATTGAGTTTTTAGTAAACTCTAAGATTTATATCTTGAATAAATAAGCATTCCTTCTTACAAAGTGAGCAGTTCTCACCCTCTTAAAATCATTCGTACCCTTCTACAAAATTGAAAAGCAACATGGAACATGTAGCATTTTTATATCCTCTAGTTTCAGGGTGTCATAGCCATTTTAGTTATAGCCTTGTCCTGATTTCTTTTGAAAACCTTTGATTAGCTCTGTTCTAACATTCTCCATTTTAATGTCTGTTCCTCTACAGGTAGCCATGCACATCAGCAGAGCCCTAAGTGGAATGCAAGAAATGACTAGACAAACAAACATCCTTTAAGATGTAGTTTGCAAACTCTTCCTTGTTTGCTGCCTACTGTCTGTTTTTAAATAATGTACAAATCAACTTCAGTACCATGGAAATAATCAACACAGGATCAAAACCTGGAGTTTCTAGTACAGCATAAATCAAAAGCTGTAGGAATCCAACAGCTGGAGCCTGTCTCATTATTTCCCTGTTCTTTGATGTGCTTTTCAGCCAAGTATCTTAGAGAATGTCGCAGAAATGTCTATCTACAAATTCTACATTGCTTACATATTATAGTTTCCAACAGAGATAAATACTGTAACTGAGTTCTCATTTTCAAAATAGAGCCCCCTCTTTTTCATCTTCTTTATGCACACAATCTTGTAAATAGCAGAACTGAAAATCAGCTGCATCTAATAAGAGAATCAAGTTTGTTACTGACTCTGAGATGTTAGTTTCCATTAGATCATCCATCATAGCTTTATTATGTGATCAACTGCCTAATTAATTTTGTACTGGGGTATTTAGACAGAACACTGAATGTTTCAGTGGGGTTTTGCTATAATCCTGCACCTGCGGCTTCAGAGATTTAGATATCCTCCTATCATAAGTTTGTACTATGCCTATAATCACTTCTGCTTCAGTAGGATTCCAGCAATTCAGCCCATTGAAATTCAGCAATATGAATTTCAGAAACAGCAGAATATTTGCATCTGTGGTTATGTTTCTTTGGACTTTAATCAGATCAAAGTCACCATGAGATATTAAGAGTGCTAGATACAATATTTTGTTCAGACAGTTTTAGTGGTTAAATCAGACACTGTTTTGATTTTCTCTGCTTATCTGTTAATATGAACAGATGCGATCATGCTATTGTATAATGACTCTTGATTGCCAGCAGTATTTGATTTTTTGCAACCATTCGGCAGTGATAATTAAAGATAACGGGATATCCTATACAGTAATAATTAAAGATAGCTTTGTGGGCTTTATCACATGCATAAATGCCATAGAAGAAAAATTGGTTCTCTGAAGTTCATTATTTAATGCATATTTTTGGAAGGCCAAGTTTGAAAAGTCTTAAAAAGAGACATTTAGGTGCAAAAGTCTTAGCTAAAGCTGAGTTGATTTGAGCATTTTTTAATTGTTCTGGCTGCTGTACACTGAGGCTTTGTTCTTTATTTGTTCAGAGAACCATAATCCTGAATGTGCTGCTCACAAGACAAAAACATAGAAGAGTCAGATAATATGGAATCTTATATTTCACATATAAATAGTTATTCACAAATGTACATATGAAGAATCAAGAAGAGGAAATATAAGCTCTTAAAACCCTGCCTTTATCTACACTTAGAAGCTATAGGTGATACTTCAAGATGCCGACAACCCCTATCAGAGGACATTAAGACTCTTGGGAATGAAGCTGAACTAAAACATTTTATTATTTTTTTCAATTAATTTAAAGGGATGACAATGGCTTATCAAAAAAGGCAAGCCTCCAAGCAAGGCCATCGGTGGGTTCAGTTGAGCACGCCTGCCTCTAGAAATGCATTGCTTATTAAGTATAAGGATGGCATATAAAGTACAAACCCACAATTAAAATTGAATGTCAGATTAAAAAAAAAAAAAAAGAAAAGAAATCTTTAGTATAAGTATATGCCATAAAATATTTGGGATATACTTATACTATAAAATTATTTTTGTGTGTGTATCTAAAATTCTGATTGAACTCCTATATTCGTATTTGCAAAATCTGGCAACTCTTTACAAACATCCATACTTTCTGATGACCAGGCTCAGAGCACCGGCTCTCTTTTTCTAAGGGGTATTTGATGGGGTGGAGCAAGGGCTAGAGCAATAGTTGAATGAAGCCTTGTAACATAAGCCCTGTTAGTTGGGAGTTAGCAAGCTAAGTGTTAGCCAAGTAAGTTTCCTGGGCAGGGAACCAACCTCTCCTCAGGCCAAGTCTACCTGTGCTTTGGTCCCTCCTGCTGCCCCTCGGTGTTCAAGCAGACAGTACTTGGCGATGAGATGCTAAATGAAAGAGGGAATTGGGCATTTTTTTCTTTTAGTTGGTTTTATTCGGGGTTTTTTTCCGTTGTTTGAAAAAAAGAGAGTGTAGAGTTTTTATCACCTTCTTAAAGGATGGATAATAAGTAAAGATTCCCGATTTGACCACAACTTTACCCATCTGGAATAGTGTGTATGTTCTGCCAGTCTTTTTATCCCCACTCCACCTCCGTGCTAATCAGAATTTTGACTCAAATTCCTCTGAATTAAGGGGGAAAAAAATATTAAGTATTTCTATATGTGGTTTCTTAAGTTCTTTGATAAGCCAAACTAAAACCACACAAAAAGACATAAAGGGTAATAAATTTGTTAATAGCTATAATGTTGTATTGCATAGAAGTTATGAGTCAGCAGTGGGAAGACTTTAAGGAAGGCAGACTGCTCCCTCCTTAATCTCAATGTCAAGAGTTTAAAATTATCTATGAGTGGTACTAAAGAGTCAGAATCAGAATACTAAAATAATTAGCCTTCCACTTATCAGCTACGTGAACTTGGAGAAATTATTTACCCACTTCAAGCTGGAGTGTTTGGTTCTTTAAAATGGGTATAATAACAAAACAATCATGGGAGATAACGTGAACAACAAATGAGGTGATGCATTGGGGTAACAGTTACTAGCATGTAGTAGCTATTTAATTAAAATGAATTATTTTCCTTATAAGTATGACTTGAATATTCTTAATAGTTTATATTTTCAAACGTATCTTTAGAGTGTTATTTTGTAAAGATTTTGACAAATATCCGTATCCTTCAAAGTGGACAGCCTGTAAGTGGACTTGAGAAAAATAAAAGCAAAATTCCAATAAACCTTTGCCTAGTAAAATTTTCACCATAAGGAAAAGGTGTGCTCAATAAAAGTATATCCTATGAATATTAGAATTAGAATTTTGTCATGATTGGTTTATGACATAATGGTTATATAATTTATAATTGAAATTTTCACTAATATCAGTTAAGTCCATTATGTTATAACACTTATTTTGAATATGCAGATTTGGTCTGATGCAGTTGATATACTAGAAAATAATAAGTGGAATGTGAATCAATCATGTTTGTGTACTATTTTATCTGGGTGAAACACAAGGTGAACACAGACAACCATACCCAGCTGATGCAAAGCTTCATAAAAATACACAAAATACACAATCTTCGAACATCTACCAGTTACTAAACTTCTCTGCTGCTGTTATGAACCATACGCATTGTTCTTTCTGATATAAGAGAACCTTCCTTTCTAACTCTTCTCATATTCACTTCCACAGACAAACTTCAGGATTTTTTTTTTTTTTGAGATAAATGACCACATTAGTTACAATATTTATGTATTTCTTAACCATTTAACATGTGTAAACCTATGCTACTATTTTCGTTAGGTTCCTACTTTTTAAAATTCAATAGTAATTATTAAAAATAATGTCAACAGTACGTTCTTGAGTGTTGTTCCCTACCCTCATTTTCCCCATAGGTCTCCTGTTTTTTATTGTGTGATTTGCGTAGGAAAGTGATTTTTAGAAACGAGTATGTTTCATTCCAGCAGAACTGACTGTATAGTGAAGGTATAAATTTCTCAATTTTAAATTAAGTTTCTGGTTACAGAAAAAAGAAGACAGATTAATCTTTTTTGTTTGTTTGTTTCTGGAATTTAATCTGCCTATAACTTAAGCATCTAATTCATTGTCTAGAATATAACTTGTACATCCATTCAAGATTAGAGAATGGAAGAGGACAGTAGAAGGTCGATATTAATTCTTGTTAACAGTTTAACTTATTTTTAATAAATTAGCTAAATCTTCCCTAACATTAATAGTAGCTTGCCATGTAAATGTTTCTATGGATACTTAAGAAGTTGAATCAAATGCAGATAGGTATTTATAACCAATAAATCCATAGATAACAACTTCACTTTCTTCTCTCAAACAAGAATAACAATTTAACAATTTAATTTTAATAATACAATTTAACAATTACCAAACTAGTTTTAAAGCTCATGAGATTTTCTTTCTTTCTTTCTTTTTTTTTCCTCCAGTATTTAATCATATAAATACTTATTTCACTTTCAGGCAAAAGTTCCTATCTTAGTGCTATTATACATCTACATCGAAGCTGAATGGGCTCAAGCTATTAAGCAGATGATGCCATTTTCGATGTGGCATTCAAATGTTTATTGCTAACTTCCAGACTGCATGATTAATTTTGATCATGGTTCAGGATCTAGCCTAGCCCGCATCCCAGTTAATCCACTAGTATTTTATCTAATAAGTGATAAAAAAAAAAAAAAAATTTAAAGCACTTGCATGGGAGCTTTGTTCTGTTTAAGAAATGATGTCTACCATCCGCCCAAAAAGGCCAATTAAAGCATTTCTTTTCTTTCCTAAAGCTGCTGACTGTATACTAAGATGTGCCTGTTTAAAAAAAAAAAATATATACACACACACACACACACACACACTTCCCTGTTATTCTTACCCGCTGGAGCTGAGAAATGTCTATGTGTGTTTTTCTGTAAGAAAGGTGGATAATGACGCTTTAGGTGTCCTGTTCTTCTCTCTGGTCCTATGTCTTAGGAACCTATCAATTTCTTCATGAAAAAGAGCTCTAGAAGCATTTGTGCTGACAGTGTGCTAGTTCCTTTATATACCAATTTACACATAATAGGGTGAAACAATTTTATGATTCCATGTGTGACCTATTGGGGTGACAGTATAAGCCTTGATGAGCTCATCAGAGATCAAACTCTTTAGCAAGTTACCGACAGATGCCGTTTTAAACCTAGGAAGTAGGTCAGATTTATTACCTATATCAATTCTTTTATACAGTAGGGCAGAGACATAAAAAGGAAGAAAGAGCGTGTGCGTGCAGGAACTAGTTGACAGACACAATACAAAAATAAGTCTATCCTTCAGAATATCTCTCATTTAAAAAATACAAACATTACATCTTGAGGTATAAACCATGCACGTTCCAGCTGTCCTTCCAGGCTGTCCTGTGTAAAGTGTGACTGTGCTACCTGTGATTAAAAGGACAATTTTTCACGATGCATGGTTGGGAACAATGATCATTCCTATTATCTTAATACAGCCCTGTTAACTAAGTAAATACTAGCACACATTATGCTTTTAATATGACCTGTGAATTAAAATATACATATATTTGCCAGCTAAAAAGTGAATCCAGTATAATAATATGTAAGCCAAAATCATTCTCGAAGGTTCTCAAAGATTTTGAGTTCTGCCTAAAATTCTCAAGTGAATATTTCTGTTACATCGTCAGTTCTACATTCAATCCGTTTTTGTGCCCTTTTAGCACCTTAATTTCCACTGCTATTAGTAAAAATAAATTTAGACTCCAAATAAAAACAAAGTAAACAAATTAAAAAAAAAAAACATGCTCTAGCTTATATTTCTAGAAGTGTATTTACTTAGATTTTAGAAGAACATAATTACAATTCAAATAGTCTCTCTTGTCCCTGATTGGTTAAATAATTAATGGAAGAAAAAAAAAAGAGTGCCTTTTTTCATGAAAAATTAGAAGTTTGCAATTTACATTGATAAATCACAACACAGTCACGAGACCTTTTTTCTTAATCTCCTTTTGCATTTAATTTATGATAACCCAGTAAAAGTCAAAATAAATGTCCCAGATTAAAACACTTAACATCTACATGTGCTAATTATTAAAGTTTTAAAGAATTAAAATAATAAATAGAGTCAAAAATGAGATCCTCAGAGAATCATATTTTATAATTGAAACATATGAATCCTAAATATGCTTTCTTGGCCAATCATGGCATTTCCATGGATATACCGTAAAATTCAGAACGCACCCACATATTCCAATTAATGTTTCCATCTCGGCCAACTTACTTGGTGGATTCAGAAAGCCAGAATATGCTAACAATTTCACATACAGAGCATATGAGTTGGGCCCATAATTTAACAAGTTACTCTATCCAAATAGTGACACATGCTCCTAATATGAAACAACAGGTAGAGTTCAAAATAACACCACAAAAGGCTAAAAAGATAGGGCAAAATTAATATTGCATATTATCACTTGTAATTGTAAAAACATAACACATTTTCCTTTTTTAGATGGAGGGGTTATACAGGCCACAGATATGAGGAACCATCTGTCACATCTGGGTGTGACCCATCCTGTAACAAATGAATCCAAAGACATTTTCAAAGCACTATGTAAAGTTACTTGGTTGGAAAATATTTCTGAAATACATTAATAAATTCCTACGAGTCAATTAACATATCTACTCTATGTTTCATCCACCTATTCCATAAGAGACAAATAATGGTCTGTCAAAGCACAGTTGCCAGATTATAACCTTGGTTAGGTATCATCCTTTAGAAAAATGGCAGGCAGACAAAGGAAGAAAAAAATTATTAGAAATAAAACATTTGTGGGAACTGGGGTAGATTTTAGCTCAGAGAAATACCTTTCAGGATAACATATGTTCTTAATTTAAGTTTGTCTCTCCCTCTGACTTGTTTTTCTTAAGCAATATTTAATCAGTTTGTAAGGCAACTGATCAATTACCTCCACCACTGCTATTGCCTGGTATTTATGTCCCTTTGCTTGCTATTAGATAGTAAAAGATAGAGTTTCATTTTGCTCACCATGTCAAGTGTATATAACAAAGATAGTTCCTGTTCAACTTTCTACAAATCATTATCTGATTATCTAGACTTTATATCTGTGCTCAATAGTTTGCTTTATTTCTAGGCCAACAACTATGTAGACACGAGACCAATTTCAATGGTAGTGGCAGGATCCTTGAAGTAAAATTATAGAAAAACACTTAACAAAATGCTTATTCCTAGGCTCCAATACTGCCCTACTGAACCTGATATTTAGGGTCAGAAAGCTGTATTATTAACAATTTTCCTAGCTGATTCTTATGTCCACTAATGTTTGGAGATGAGTGCTTTCAACAACTTTACGGCTCAATAGAATCTCCACTATACGTTAATAAGCAAAATCCAAATGGAGAGAAGAAAGCATAGTTCTATTTGTTAGTCACACTTTGAGGGAAGCAAGAGAAAATACTGGCTAAATAAAATTTTGGAGTTGTGTTTGACTTTGATTAATTCCTGCTGTTCTCCCCCCTATTATTACAAAAAATAAAAATGTGATGACCTGAACTTTGGGTCCGTTATACAAACTAAATTTCTGAATCCATTTGTGGAAATTATCTCATAACTAGTGAAATGGGGACATATTATATGCACGCA
>NW_011888811.1:3312417-3323265 GCF_000151845.1 Pteropus vampyrus
TTGCCAATTCTATACTGATGACTGTAGGCTAATCATGATTTTTACAGTCTCGTTGGGTTAAACAGACAGATATTAGTATCTAAGAGGTCAGGTGGAGAAAACCTATCTACCATTCTTTGAGTAGGAATACTGAAATGCTGCATCTTAGAAATAATTTTAAAAGAGAAATAAACAGAGCCCTTCAGAGATGTGCAATTCATCTCCAAATGAACTGATTCCAAGATTGCTATTTCTCACAGGTTAGGAAGAAAACCTATATCCTTTTTGCAAGAAGAAAAAAATATCAGATCTCAAAATTCTATAAATACAATGCCTAACAAAATAAAAAATAGCCAGGCACATTAGGAAACAAAACCACATGAACCAATTCAGCAAAAACAATAAAAATTAGAAGCAGACCTACTGATGGTCCGGATACTAATCAGTCATAAATTTTAAAAGTAACCACTTCATTATGTGCAATAAGATAAAATAAAAAGTGTCAGAATGTTAGAATTGCAGATCTAGAAATGAAAATATTAGTGAAATTTTCAGAACATAAAAATAGTAATTCAAATTAAGAACTCGATATATGGGATTAACAGTAGGTTAAACATAGGTGCCAAAAGAATTAGAGAACTGGATGATAATTGAGAATAATGAAGGGAACAGAGAGAGACAAAGGAAGGAAAGTATATGAGGAGAAGGAAAACAGCTACAAAATATACAGTGAGAAGAGAAAATCTAGACAGTGAAGGGAGCACCTATCATATTTGAACAGATAATAAGTGTGAACCTTCCCAAACTAATGAAAGCTATCAGGCCAAATACATAAGAAATTACTTGAATAGGCACTTTACAAAAGAGTATATGCAAGTAGAACATAAACATGTGAAAAGGTATTCAATCTCTTGTTAATTAAGGAGATGCAAATAAAAATCACAATGAAATAATACACATACATAAGAATGGCTAAAATTAAAAAAAAATGACAAGCTCAAATGTTGTTAGATATATAGATCAATAAAATCTCACAGAATGATGGTTAAAATAAAATTGCTACCTCTTTAGAAAGTGTTTTTACATTACCTGCTAAAGTTGAACATATATAAACCATAGCCAACAAATTCCACCCTTTAAAATTTACCTAATAGAAATTCAAGTACATAAGCTTGAAGAAACATATAT
This sequence comes from Pteropus vampyrus, assembly GCF_000151845.1. Lineage (NCBI taxonomy): Eukaryota > Metazoa > Chordata > Mammalia > Chiroptera > Pteropodidae > Pteropus > Pteropus vampyrus. The sequence continues at coordinate 3,313,585 of NW_011888811.1, forward strand.
GTGAATGTTCACACTGGTATGATTTAGTTGATTGTATAAACAACACCAATACCCATTAATATTTAATAAATACATTGTAACATATCCGTGTCTGGAATATTGTATAGCACCCACAATGACTAAGATACAACTTTGCACAACATAGATGAATTTCATGCCCATAATGTTAAGTGAAAGAAGCCAGGTACAGTAAAATACATTTTATGTACTTCTTTTAGTAGAAAGTTAAAGGAACTGGGAAAACTAAGCCATGCTTATATGGTAAAACCATGGTAAGAGTGATTATAGTAAATGCCAGGACGATGATTCATTTGGAAATGAGGAAGAAGTGTGATGGGAAAAAGCAGGAAGGGGCTTCTAGCGTGTAAGTCATGATCTGTTTATTGATCTGAACGGTATTCACATGGAGGTTGGGTTTTTTAATAATTCATTGTTTTAACATTTGTTTTGTGCATTTTTATCTGTGCATTTTTAAAAAAGTATTTGTGACAGTAGTTTAGAAATGAGGAGAACAGTTGTATGCTTAAATTTTTAAAAATGTTCATTCAACATTCTAAGACTGTCAGATACAAACTAAATTAAAAATCAATTCAAGTAACTAAAATAAATTTACTTTCTCTTATTAGGCAACATTAATTTAAATTATGAATATCCTCTTAAATCATTTTTAAAGTTTGTTGTTGTTTTTCATGTCCAATAGAATTGCTTTTCATAAATGAATTTTCTTTACCTCAAATAAAATTTGCACCTGTGTTAGATATGCCTTTTCTTTTACTAAATTGCCTCAAATCTATCTAATGATTTCAAGAGGTTTACTTGCTCTAAAGGTCTAGGTATTTCACAAACTGTCTTTAAAATGATGGTAAGTAAAGAAGAATTTAGATATTCTATTTCACTTTTAACTACAAAAATGTCATTTTAAAAATCAATCCTAAAATGTGGTTTTTATTCTGTCATCCCTCTGCTCAGAAACTTTCAACATTTCACCATGGTTTACAGAATACAAATATATAATTACATGAGCACAGAACTGAACAGAATCTTCAGATTATTCAGGCCACCTCCATCACCTCAGAGATAACCGAAACCCCCAGATGTCATGGTGTAAGGCCATGGATGTCATGGGAGTAGTGTAGAAATTGGGTTATCTTTTGATTCTGTTCCTTTGTGCTATATATCAAATGGCAAATTCCAAAATATATATTTAAAGCTTTCCAAATTCAAAGGTTCCCACTGATTTTTGAATGCCCTAGCCCCCATAACACCCACTATCCCCTTATACCACATGAAGACATACCAGCTACATTCTGAATGTCTATGGCAAACAATTATTTCTTCAGCTTATCTGGTTGGGTGAAGGTTTTGATGTCATGGTATCAGTTAATGCTCTAAAATTACTGGGCCAGGAAGATAGAGGCTCAGGGAGGTGAACCTGGAACTTGAGGCTACCTTTTGTTTTTTTTCTTTCAATATTCCTTGCCAATTCTATACTGATGACTGTAGGCTAATCATGATTTTTACAGTCTCGTTGGGTTAAACAGACAGATATTAGTATCTAAGAGGTCAGGTGGAGAAAACCTATCTACCATTCTTTGAGTAGGAATACTGAAATGCTGCATCTTAGAAATAATTTTAAAAGAGAAATAAACAGAGCCCTTCAGAGATGTGCAATTCATCTCCAAATGAACTGATTCCAAGATTGCTATTTCTCACAGGTTAGGAAGAAAACCTATATCCTTTTTGCAAGAAGAAAAAAATATCAGATCTCAAAATTCTATAAATACAATGCCTAACAAAATAAAAAATAGCCAGGCACATTAGGAAACAAAACCACATGAACCAATTCAGCAAAAACAATAAAAATTAGAAGCAGACCTACTGATGGTCCAGATACTAATCAGTCATAAATTTTAAAAGTAACCACTTCATTATGTGCAATAAGATAAAATAAAAAGTGTCAGAATGTTAGAATTGCAGATCTAGAAATGAAAATATTAGTGAAATTTTCAGAACATAAAAATAGTAATTCAAATTAAGAACTCGATATATGGGATTAACAGTAGGTTAAACATAGGTGCCAAAAGAATTAGAGAACTGGATGATAATTGAGAATAATGAAGGGAACAGAGAGAGACAAAGGAAGGAAAGTATATGAGGAGAAGGAAAACAGCTACAAAATATACAGTGAGAAGAGAAAATCTAGACAGTGAAGGGAGCACCTATCATATTTGAACAGATAATAACTGTGAACCTTCCCAAACTAATGAAAGCTATCAGGCCAAATACATAAGAAATTACTTGAATAGGCACTTTACAAAAGAGTATATGCAAGTAGAACATAAACATGTGAAAAGGTATTCAATCTCTTGTTAATTAAGGAGATGCAAATAAAAATCACAATGAAATAATACACATACATAAGAATGGCTAAAATTAAAAAAAAATGACAAGCTCAAATGTTGTTAGATATATAGATCAATAAAATCTCACAGAATGATGGTTAAAATAAAATTGCTACCTCTTTAGAAAGTGTTTTTACATTACCTGCTAAAGTTGAACATATATAAACCATAGCCAACAAATTCCACCCTTTAAAATTTACCTAATAGAAATTCAAGTACATAAGCTTGAAGAAACATATATGTGAATGTTCACACTGGTATGATTTAGTTGATTGTATAAACAACACCAATACCCATTAATATTTAATAAATACATTGTAACATATCCGTGTCTGGAATATTGTATAGCACCCACAATGACTAAGATACAACTTTGCACAACATAGATGAATTTCATGCCCATAATGTTAAGTGAAAGAAGCCAGGTACAGTAAAATACATTTTATGTACTTCTTTTAGTAGAAAGTTAAAGGAACTGGGAAAACTAAGCCATGCTTATATGGTAAAACCATGGTAAGAGTGATTATAGTAAATGCCAGGACGATGATTCATTTGGAAATGAGGAAGAAGTGTGATGGGAAAAAGCAGGAAGGGGCTTCTAGCGTGTAAGTCATGATCTGTTTATTGATCTGAACGGTATTCACATGGAGGTTGGGTTTTTTAATAATTCATTGTTTTAACATTTGTTTTGTGCATTTTTATCTGTGCATTTTTAAAAAAGTATTTGTGACAGTAGTTTAGAAATGAGGAGAACAGTTGTATGCTTAAATTTTTAAAAATGTTCATTCAACATTCTAAGACTGTCAGATACAAACTAAATTAAAAATCAATTCAAGTAACTAAAATAAATTTACTTTCTCTTATTAGGCAACATTAATTTAAATTATGAATATCCTCTTAAATCATTTTTAAAGTTTGTTGTTGTTTTTCATGTCCAATAGAATTGCTTTTCATAAATGAATTTTCTTTACCTCAAATAAAATTTGCACCTGTGTTAGATATGCCTTTTCTTTTACTAAATTGCCTCAAATCTATCTAATGATTTCAAGAGGTTTACTTGCTCTAAAGGTCTAGGTATTTCACAAACTGTCTTTAAAATGATGGTAAGTAAAGAAGAATTTAGATATTCTATTTCACTTTTAACTACAAAAATGTCATTTTAAAAATCAATCCTAAAATGTGGTTTTTATTCTGTCATCCCTCTGCTCAGAAACTTTCAACATTTCACCATGGTTTACAGAATACAAATATATAATTACATGAGCACAGAACTGAACAGAATCTTCAGATTATTCAGGCCACCTCCATCACCTCAGAGATAACCGAAACCCCCAGATATCATGGTGTAAGGCCATGGATGTCATGGGAGTAGTGTAGAAATTGGGTTATCTTTTGATTCTGTTCCTTTGTGCTATATATCAAATGGCAAATTCCAAAATATATATTTAAAGCTTTCCAAATTCAAAGGTTCCCACTGATTTTTGAATGCCCTAGCCCCCATAACACCCACTATCCCCTTATACCACATGAAGACATACCAGCTACATTCTGAATGTCTATGGCAAACAATTATTTCTTCAGCTTATCTGGTTGGGTGAAGGTTTTGATGTCATGGTATCAGTTAATGCTCTTAGACCACAATCCAAATAATTAATTTTGCTTCAAATTAAATATATTGGAAGGAAACAGAATAGCTTCTCGAGTAAGGAAATCCTTTACAACCAGATCTTAGTAAGGGCGGAATTCAAGGCAGTTTTGATAACGTAAAAAAAAAAAAAGAAAAAAAAGAAAGAGAAAATATGGATTCTCTTAAATTTTTTACACAGGAATAAATCAGGGACGACCTTTTCCGTCTCTGTGTTTCTCTGCTTAAAATTCAAATATAGAAAAAAGCAAGTCTTATTAGTGTGATGTGGGTCACATGTCCATCCACCCTTGGATCAGAAAGGTGAGTCACCTCCTTTGACAGTTGCAGAAGAACCACAGAGAAGTGGGGATAAGGGAAGAGCATAGTTCCATAAAGGGAAACCAAATAGAGGCACTTCTACCAGAATGGGGAAGCGATGCTGGGAGACAAAAATAACAGATGTCCACAAAAGTTACATAGTCCAAATCAATAATGACTACTGTTTACCACAACTCCCTTCCTCGGAAATTTCCAATTTAGAAAATACAATTAGTTAGGCCCCATAGTTACACCTTTCGAAGTCTTATTTTTACTAAAGTGTGTGGAGCTCCTGTGTATGCAATGTAGTTACAGAAACCAGGTAAAGAAAAAAAAAGTTAATTAAAAAACAAATTCCTAAATGATAACATATCTTTTCACCATTTAATGAAGATATAAGCTTTTAACAATTGTAATAGCAAAAGAAAAAAACAGACTTAACTTTTTAGAGTAACAACATGAGGGTGATTCTGTTCAGGTATTCTTTCCTAATCTTCCCCTTTAAATTTTCACTGCAAATACTTGGTTAATTCAGTCACATGGATGAGAATTCCACATAAATCACAACTGCCTTGCTTAGCCCCTCCTGCTTTCAACACTGGGCTTTGGACTCGATCCTGTGTAGTCCACAGCACTCCAGATGGGTCTGGGGACTGTGCCATGAGCCTCACTCACTAACCCAACATGATTTTATAGCCTTATGTTGGAGCATTATGCAGCACTATCGAGTCTACATGACATTTTTTTTTTTTTTTTAAGTCAGAATAATAATGACATATGGCACTGTCTTCGTAACCCTTCCATTTGGGAGAAAACAATTTTCTACTTATTTTCTTAAAACATAGGGGCTGAGTGACTGCTGCAGCTTCTGAAATGGACACTCAACACTAATGAGTGCTAGCCTACGGTGACCTATTCAGAATGGAAGGCTCACAGTGTGACATTCCATTTAAGTGGGCTAAATGATTGGACATCAGTCACAGGAGTTTAAAGGTCTGAAGAGATGGCAAAATATTATTAATTCAATATCTCTTCAATGCTAAAAAGTATGGCCAGAGGGACCCTTTGACAATTTCCTAGGCTATCAGAATACCTAATTGGAGATTAATCTCTAATAACCTCTTAATACCATTCAGAAGTTTAAACGAAGCCCAAACAAGAAAGAAATTGTCAGTTCAGTAGCACCATTTACAGATAACGCAATGAAAAACTGTTTAATTCATTACGGAGGCAAAGAGGCCCATTTCAATTTTTGCCCTATTTCTATCTGACCAATTAAATATAGTGCTGGCTAAACACTAAAATTAGAAAATGGGAACTCCTGCACCCAGCATTAACTTCAGAGACTTTCTGGGCTGATGCTTCAGGTTTCAGACCAAGGGCTTCCTTCCTTCGCACCCCAAGCTAGGTTAATCCCTCCATATTCATAGCACTTAGTGAACTAAAGCTGTGCTTTAAAAAAAAATTCTGTCACCTCCCACAGAAAGCTAACTCTATAGGAAGAGGTGATTTATCTTGCTTACTAATATATCCCAGCACCTGGAAAAATACCCAGTACACTAAGCAGAAATGCTCTCACTAACTGAGAAAAGAATGAACAAATGAATAAATGAACGTGTGTACATGGAAGCCTGATTTTTAAATTTATTGGGAATGCTTTGTATTCACTCTTGCTCTACATATATTTTTATTCTATCAGCACATAGTTTTAGAAGAATAAAAAAAACTTTTTATGCCTTCAACAATTTCTAGCCTTTTAGAAAAGATAAATCCAAGGGTCATGAAATTCTAACATGTCACTCATCTTCTATGTGTGATCCCACATTTAGCTCAGAAAATAGGTACAAAAGGAAAGAAGAGAGCAGATGTCAGCATTCTTTATACTGGTTTCCCAAATTTGTTGAGTCAGTCTGGTTTCTTACCACTCCTTGCTTTATCTTCATTGACTCAGTAAGGAAGCTGCCTTTTGTTTGTGAAGTAAGGAGGCCCTGGGCCTTCTCTCCCAGCAGGAAAAGCTAGTGCAATAGAGTCTGACCCCATTTTTTGATGTTGAATCATTGACTTCTTTTAAGCCTCATTTTCCCTTTCTCTGTTAGCCCCACCTCTGGATAGGTTGACAAGAAAGCTGTTGCATGCCCCCTCCTTTGGCTCCTGTGGAACATTCAAACCTCGCGAACTGCCGACCCAAACCTAGCAAATTCCCTAATCTCACCTAACCACAATAAAGATCCAAACCACTTCCTCGGTACCATTCAAAACATCCTAGATCTGTTTGTGCCCACCTGGCTCTTCCTAGAAATCTCTTGTGTGAGTAATAAACTTTCTTACAAATTCTCAACATCCTACTTATTCATTGCAGGGTGGTCCAACCCATGTTCATGGGGTGATCACAAAGTAGGCAGCCTGACATAAACTGTTTTTACCATTGACTTGCTTTATACCTCAAAATGATGTGGGTACATTTATGATAAGAGTTTATTTGTATAATGCCCTTGTTAAAATTAACATTTGACTCATGATCACATATGGATTGACTCCACAGAGAGATATTCTAAAAGAAAAGGTTTTATACAATAAAATATTAATATAACACATGGGCTAAAATTAGACCCATGGGAATCACTTAGAGCTAGGCCCTGGATCCATGGGAAGACTATGCAAAAAAGGAAAGAGTTTTGTCAGTCAGGAGTAAAGAGTAAATAGTAGGCATCTTCCTCAATTACCTATTTTGCCCAGATTATTCCTAAGTTTAATGGTGTTGGGGGAGTTTAAGTTAAAGGTTTTCCAAAAGCCTGGTTTCTTGGTCACCTGCTAATAGCCACAATTTTCTCCCTCTATCCTGCCTTCTTCTCTTTCATTCTTGCCTTTATAAATTCTTAATTTCTTAATTTCCAAATTTCACTTAGCAGTCAAGTGTTATAATGATAAAGTACATAATAATGACACAATGTAAAGCGTTAATCAAGGAACTATGTGCCCCTTTTGCATCAGCAAATTTCTCATTGCCTGAAGCCTTCATAAGGCCATCGTTGGCCAAAGGGAAGCTGCTTTGGTGGCTTAGTAATGTGCAAAAACCAAAATTCAGGCAGCATTAGGAAGAAAAAAGCTGTGAAGAATGTTTTCTAAGATAGTTACTTCAGCTGTGACTCCTCTAAGACAGTAGGATCGATCGCTGGCACTAGACAGAAGCTGAGCTCTCACTCTATGCTCTAGTAGGCACCGAACCCTGCTGAGAATTTTTAGGATCAGGATGGTTTGGGAGGACATACGATGCCTAAACAAATTAGTCCCAGTCCATGTACGTGTCAGGGGGAGTTGCTATTTGATTTCTTTTGGAAACAAATATGGTGACGATGTGACTCTAAGAGCTGGCAGACAGGCAGGGAGTTTAGATATGATGCAAAGATGCCAAAGAAAACAATATGTCACTATAGACAAAAAAAAGTACCTTGAAATGAGGAAGGTTGAACAAATGTTGATATAATGTCCAGAACAATCAGATGCACCTAAAGGAGATGCTGATAGGAGTGAAGCAAGTGAAGTAAATATTGAATTAATTAGTTTAAACTTAAAATAACTCAGTCCACATGGAGTGGAGTAAGACGATGTTTGGCCATCAGGAAAGATGGAAGCTCAAGATAAAGGCAGTGTTAAGTAATAGAAAACAAGAATTACATTTTTTTCTGCATATCTGAATTAGCGGCTGAAAAATACCATCTCCAATATCTTTAATTAATATAGCTATGTTAGATGTCAGCTTGTTAATTTTGTTTTAGAAGACTCTTTCAACAAGAATTCACTGACATATCACTATTTTACTAAATAACATTCTGAAAGCAAAATGAGCAAGTCGCCAAGGACAAATCTTGTCCTCTGGTAGATTCTGCATAAATGATTTCTGTTAGCTGCCTTTCATCAAGATTTTCTGCCAATTAATTCATAAATATTAGCATTTCATTAATTGCACCAATATTAACATTTTGCGTCAGTGGGGATTTTAAAGCAAATTTCTAATTACATTCAAAAAGTAAAACAAGGAAAAGGTTTTCTAATAATGCTGGTATTAGCTGGCGTTAGAATTAGTTTTGTCTTGAGTACACATAAATTCTAGAATGAAAAACTCCATTGCTCTGAGTTTTAATGATCAATTTTATGGGTATATTATAAATAACACGTACTGAGTGCCATTAATTGGCTAATGATTTTCAATGCTTAGGATGAATTTAAGAAGCAATTCATGTATCTTATGAATTTCTCTCTCTCTTTCTTAAATCAACAGAAAATCAATTCTCAGAAAGTAAAATATTTTTACATCCTTATTCAAGTAATCAATAATTCAAGTGAATTATAACAGAATTTAAATATATTTTATTTTGATCATTTTTTTCCTAAAGAAAATTGTTTCTATAAGAATATAAAGCAGGAAGGTTTTTTGAGAAAACTCGTCTTATTTTTTATTTTAATAATAATTCAAATAGACTCATTATTTTGAGATTCTCTGGCTAGTATAATACTAAACTTTATGCTAATTTACCATAATTTAATTTGTTTTACATATAAATTATTTTCACACTAGCAACTTGCTACAGGAACTACAATACCAATTCATTTGTTTAAAATTCCTTTATAGAAATTCCTGAGGGTTTAATGAGGTGAGAATCTGAGAAATAATGACTTTGGGATTTTGATTGACAAAAATCATTTTGTTTATTTTATTCCTTGTCAGGCTTATTTTAATTTCCATGAGGACCTCTAATAATTTAAGGGAAAATTTGATGATGAATAACAAACATAAAGGTAGCTTGTGAATTACATCTGCACTCGACCTAAATTCTCATTAATTCTTAAGAGTATTAAGTTCTTTGTATATCATTTTCCCTTAATTTTATGACTACTTTCCTATAAATTTTAAATAACTCACTAGGAAGTGATTAAAATTTGCTTCTCTTTAAGCATTGAGAGAGTATAAATATCCTTCTGAAAACTCCTACTTCACTGTGCTACAGAATCATGGCCTTTTATCAGTCTTTGAGTCTTTCCTATCTTAAGGCCTTTGTACATGCTATTTCTTTCCTCTAGCTAATTCATAATTTTAGAAATCTCATTGAAAACTTTTCACTTTCTCAGAGCCTTGCTCTAACTCTTTAATCTGAATTAGATAAATCTGTTCCTCTCTTTGATAACATTCTGTTCTTTATCTTCTTGGTATTTCATAGATATGAATTATGTGTTTTTTGTGTGTGCATATATGTTCTACCTACATCCACCTTTTAGACTAAACTAAATCCAAGAAGACACTGGCATTGTCTACTTTGATTCATTGACATTTATTGA
>NW_011888811.1:3323550-3346497 GCF_000151845.1 Pteropus vampyrus
AATGATATCCTAAACTCTCTAGAATAAAGTTAAATTATGTTAAACATATTCTGTTTTAAGAAAATTTATAATACCTCTAGAATAATTTCCATACAATTTTTAAAAACAACAGTGAAGCAGAAGGCCTCAGTTACAGACAAATACACACATTGTGAAATATATATATCTAACGGGCTCTATATGCATTTTATGTCATAAAGGTCATTTTCTCCTTTCAAAACTAAATATCAACTCTTTAGGAAGATGCAGTTAACAGTGTATGTACTGCCTGGAAAGCTCTTCTTGAACTTTAAATTTTAGCAGTTTTTGGATAGCTGCTAGAGAAAAGACTGGAAATTTACAAACGTCAACTGAAACTCATACTTTGATCAAATACTGCAAAGCTAATGCTTCTCAATTTTTAGTAATTAATTATTTCAGATTTCTTATGTAAGAAGAGGAAAGGATGCTGAACATGGAAATCCCACGCAGTGACTGCCTCCCCTTGGATCAGTGTGTTACGAAAAGTTGGTAACTGCCATAATGATTGACTGAGAGTAACAGAAAACTCCCCGAGGCCTTCTGGTTCAGTTGGGATTGTAATGATAGACTAGCAAGATAAAAGCCTGCCAGAACATGAGCTTCAACCATATGACAATGCCCTCCCCAAGAAGATATGATGTCGTGTAGATGAATATAGATTGAAAACGTGGATCCTGTCAGCAGCTTTGACTTCACTCAGAAAGCCTATATGCTGGGAGGATGCTGTGTCTGCTCAGGGATAGGATTCCAGTGATGTGTGAAAAATTTGTTTTCTCAGTTGGAAACACTCATGTGTCTAGTTGTACAAATGGTAAGTTTGGGGACCATACTAATGTTGAAATAGGGAGAGAGAGAGAAATAGAGACAGAGACAGACAGACAGACAGATAGACATGTTGATAACTGCTCTTTTCAGGAGTGAGTGTGTACTTCTCATGCTGGGGCATGGAAGAGGATCACACATTGCTGAGAAATAAAATTTCTTCCCAGAATTACTTGAAGCTCTACTTCCCAAATGCGCCCTGATGCCATGAAGTAATTCATTTTCCTCTCCTCCATAGAGCGTACACAGTTGTCATCATTTTTATTATTTTCCAAACTGATTCTTTCTTTTTAACTCCACAGAGCAAAAATTTACTCTCCAGAGGTACAAAGAGTACAGATTTTGTGCTTTTAAAAAATTACATTTCCAAGGAGGAGACTTGGAAGTCAAAGACAGAGACACATTTCCACACCTCTATGTTAGTCAGCACCGACTTTGGGATTAGACAAACCTGAGTACCATTTCTCTCACTATGAGATCTTAAGAAAGTCACTATAACTCTCTAAACATCTAAGACTATTGTATGGATTTAATGAGATAATGATCATACAGTGAGGCAACAGAAGCTCTTCATAAATGCTATCTAATGGCACTATTATTACCACAAATATAATGAAAACAACACTGGCATCTTTCAGTCATCCTTACTGATATATTATCCTATGAACTTAGCTGTGGATCAGGCTGGAGTATGACAGTTAACTAGTGGGATTTTTTGATTGTTGTTTATTTTTACTTTTTTTTTTTTTAAAAGAGCCATAAAACTTTATTTGAAAAAGTGAGATACATGAATTTGGATATTCACCTTAGAGAAATGGAGAGGAAAAAACTCCTTTCCACGACATGAGTATAAAGATGTTCTGACATTTTAGATGAAATAAAATATTTTCACTAAAATTTTAACCATTATTGAACTCAGTTCCTATGAGATAACATGTAATAGAGTCCTAGCGATTCAATAGTAATTTTTAATCTTTTTATAATATAAATCAAATATTTTGCATTTTCTCCTCTCTTTTGAGTTAAATGGCTTGCTCTTTGGTGACTGGGATGAACTTAATAAAATATAACTTTTACTTTTAGTTTTTATTGATAGATATTTTTGATGGGATAAAAATTGCATAATATTCTGACACCATATAACAGGTATATGGAAGTTCATAGCATTTTACGTTCTATTCTGTGAGTTGCTGAAATGGTTGCATACAGGAAAAGGTGTTTGAGTTTTGAACTCTAAGATTATTTAGAATAAAAATCATAAATGATTTCTGTCTTTTAGAAATTTAATATGTTTTACCCATTTATTATTATTTTTATTATTATTTATTTTATTCAATTTTTTCTTTTCTTTTCTTTCAATAATAACTCAGTCTGTGTCTTGCAAGCCTTACAGAATTGAGTACAACACCACTTTAGTTTTAAATAAGATCTCTTAAAAGTATTTCTGTCATTAATATTATAAAATAAAAAATTATTTGACTTTACTTCTCCATTAACTGAGACGTGGAAATAAAAGAAGAAAAAAAAATAATGAGTTTGTTTTTGAACATATTGTGTTTTACATACCTACTTAAATACCAGCCATCTGGAGATACTCGGCATGCTGAGATATAAATCTGGACTGCATTCGAATGGCATATACTAAATATGTAAGAACTAACAGCAGAGGAGACAATAGAAACCATAGATACAAGTGACAATACTACTTCTTCTCAAGCTGTAATGCATGTGTATGTGTGTGTGTGTGTGCATGTGTGTGTGCATGCGTGTGTGTGTGTGCACGTGTGTGTATCAACTGCAGATCTTGTTAAAATGCAGATTTGATGCAGTGGGTCTGTTATGAGGGTTCTACAAGTCTAAAGAGCTTATAGATGCTGATGTTGCTGGCTGACAGATCACATTGTGAGTGGCAAGAATTTAAACCACCCAGAGAAAACGTGAGACTGAAAAGAGTAGATAACTAGGGAGATGATCATCCATAACGTATCAGAATATAATTCAAAGACAAGCAGTAAAAATGATTAAAATAGATGAATTAGAGACAATAAAAATGAGCAAAATAGGGAAAATAACTACTAAGAGGAAGCAATTTGCAAGAAGTTGCTGGTCAAACAGAGCCACATGATGTGAAACTATAAGCCATAGAAGGAAGAAATAAAAAGCCTCATATGTAACAATTAAAAGATTATTAATTATTTATATAGTCTTCCTAAAAGTACTTGTCAGATATATGAATTCCAAATGTTTTCTCTGTGGTTGCCCATTCATTTTCTTAGTAGTGTCTAATGATGAACAGAAGTTTAATTTTTATTAAATCTAATATAGCAATATTTTATTATATGGATAATGTTTTCTCTGTCCCTGTAAAGAAATTTCTGCTTGTATTGTGAAGATGTTTTCCTAAGTTTTCTTTTAAAAGTGTGTAGTTTTGGTAACTCTATGGTTCATTCCATAATCCATTTTGAATTAATTTCTGTGGTATGAGGAATGGTATGAGGTATGGTATGAGGGAGGGGTATTCTACAGCTCAATAATAATAATAAAAACCAACTCAATAAAAATGAGCAACATTGTTGAACAGAAACTTCACAACTGAACACTTAAATCAAGATAAAGCACTCAACATCTTAGTCATTAGAAAAATGCAAATTAAAGTCACATGAAAATATTGTACATACATGCGAAAATGATCAAAATTTAAAAGGCTGAAAAACAAACGTTGTTAAGTATATGGAGTAACCAGAACATCTATTCATTACTGGTGGGAGTGCAAAATGGTATGTCTACTTTAGGAAACTGTTTGGAGGCTTATCATAAAGTCAAACATATAGTGGCCGATTGATCCAGCAATCCTGTTCGTTGCATTTACCCAAGAGAAATGAAAACAAATCCATAAGGACACATGTCCATATTCATAACAGCTTTACTCATAATGGCCCCAAACTGGAAACAATGCCAATATACACAAATAAGAGAATGGATTAAGAAATCAAAGTATGTTCATTTAATGGAATGCACCCAGTAGTCAAAGAGAATAAACTTCTGCTATACATAACAACTTTAATGAAACTCCAAAATATTATACCGAATAAAAGAAGCCAGATACAAATGGTACATGCTGTGTGATTCCATTTATTTTAAGGTCTACAACAGGAAAAAACAATCTATGATGAAGAAAATCAGAACATAACATCCATCCCCCTGGAGTCAATAATCATTCTCATTTCTTCCATCACACCTATAAGGTGGCATGAAGGAATGTTCTGTAATGATGCGAATGTACTATATCTACATAGGTGTGTGGCTTATATAGTGGACACATTTACAAAAAATATTGAGGACTCCTGCTTTTTCACTGAATATAAATTAAATCTTAATTTAAGAAAAAAAGGTAAAAAAAAGAATAATTGATTAAATGTGAGAAAAATGTTTCAGTGAAGTGGCAGGGCAGGGACTATTTCAGGGACTAAAGGAATGTATTGCAAAATCAGAAATGCAGACCCTTCTCCCAAGAATTTTAGCTTTAAAGGGAGAGAGACCCTTTAGTTGTTTGAAATGAAATGTGATAGTTTTATTGTTGCTGTTGAATTCAGGAAAAATCTGATGAACTTTTAACCATATGAGAAGAAATTAGTAAAGAGGATGGAGACAGCAAGAAGAGTTCAGAGAAAAATTAAAATTTGACAGTTATGCTTGCGAATGAGGTTAAATCATCCTCGGACTCACATACCTGAATTCATATCAGTTAAAGCAAAACATGCTTTGGGATCTTAAATTCTGTTTAGCTTTTTTCCCCCTCTAATAACTCCAGCCTACATTATTAGTTAAGTATGTACGTATACACTTAACATCATTTTAGGAGTTTTAGAAATTCTTGTGCAAATACAGCGTTTAACTAAATTTATTGTGTTCTCTCTTCCTATTTATTTGGTGAACCACTTGTTTGGGGTTGAGAACACTTGAAGAAAAATTGTTATTCAAGCTCAAGGAACACAGATATCTCGCAAGCTTCCCCTTAATGAGAAAATAAGCTACTTAAATGTCCTTGGCATTTCGCTCTCATGCTCTTTGACCAGTGGCCTCAATTCCTTTAGGATTGTCATAACAATTCTCATAACAGAGGTCTCCTATGGCCGTCAGTTTTTGCGTCTGTCTATCTGAAGCAGAAGGAGCTCTAGGGCCCACTTTATTTTAAAATAAACTATGACCTAAAATAAGTCACATTTAAGAGTTTATGAAGGCTCATGGAATAAAGAGATAGCTTAGGTGTGACCAAAAAAAAAAAAATCATAAAAAACATAAAGCAAAGTTAGGGAACCGATGAAAAATATTAACAAATACTCAGGGAACCCTGAATAACAAAATTGCTACATGTGGGATAAACAAAAGGAATGCTGTTTAAGTTCTACATTTATCTACAATCTATTACGATGTGATACTAAAAAACACAGGCTGCCACAAGCCACTGTGGAGCGGTCTGCAAGGAAGCAAATATAGGAAAAGCCATTCGCTAATCTGTTTCAGGTGCTTGAACTTTAATCTAGTACCTCTTTTATTTCCCAGTTTTACACTATTCTTTCATGGAGGCTGAGTGGATTCATGGTGTTTTCTCCTATCTCAAAATTTTATCTAAATTTTTAGATATTAAATCAATTGTATTTGACACAAACAATATCATCTCATTCGTATTAATTCACCAGTTATTATATAGGATATTAGCAGAATGGAAACACTATAGGAAGAATATATATGTACATTCCCGTATGTATGTGGGATGACACAAGCCCAAATTAAATAGTGTTCCCTACCCTTCAGGAAAATATAGGATGCTCTCATCAAGGAGGGTTTTTCTTGAGAACAGGAATCTGGATTTGGAGAGAAATTTACAGCATTGTGTGTAGAGTACTAACTTTGAAACTAGACTATCTGCTTCAGAAGTTACTCAGTCTCAGTGTGCCTCAACTTACTCATCTGTGGACTGGAGTTTCTAATAGTTGTAATACCCACCTCACAGGGCAGCCATGAAAAATGAAGGACATGATATAAGTAAGGCTGAGAATAACACCTGGCTATCGTAGGCACTCCTTAAATATCAACCATTATTAATGGAGTGAAAGGAAACACATTCTTGGTTCCGACGGTTGTTCTACCTTACTGAAATGCTGTGTGCACACACAGACAACACACAAAACAGAACATTGGATTTATGTTCCAAAATATGTTTGAATTCACACAGCCATCTCTCTGAACTCGTGACTTCTCAACATACAATTCTAGCTAAATGATACTGTTTCTTCTGCCATAACCAACTTAGAATTCATTTATCAAATATCTGCCATAATTTCTGTATGGTTCAAGTAAAATTCCAAATTTTAAAGGACACAATACACATTTTTGTCCTTGTCTTCTCTCTGTGGATGCTTTCAAACCAATTTCCTTTCCTGAACTACTAGAAAGGGACTCTTTTTTATTAAATACCTTAGTCCCTATTTCCTTTTTTATGATGTGGCTATATTCATTATTTCTAGGACCTCTCCAGGTCTCTATCACTGCAGAGAGAGCCTGCCCTGAAATTTTTAATTACTGATCATACCATCCTTCTAATTTTCTTGCCTCCTTGGTCTATTCACCCAAGGCTGATTTGTGTCTTCTGTCAAAGTCCCTATAGATGAAACTGCTTCTCAATTAATGTACACCCGCCCCCCACCCACTGATTTGTATATATAAAAAGCACCTATTCTGCAAATAATGCCACTCAGAAAGGTTGTTAATCACCACATGCTTGTTCTGAATTGCATTGTTCTGCATTGTATCATGCTGCTCAATTGTAAGCTCCACAGGGCAGAGCCTTTGTTTGCCATGCCCTGACTATTGTTCAGTGCAGTGCACATTGATGGCACTATAGAAAAACAAACAATGGCTTTTTCCACATTTTCCCATTTTAATTGTCAAATGGGATGGTATAAAAACACAATTCACACAAGAAGTTGAGTACACAGCCTCTGAAATTGCTAAACTAAACAGTGTTAGCTTAGAGGCTAAGTTTGTCTTTTTAAAGAATAACTTTCACCTCTTGTCCATTTGTCATTATTTCCCTTTAAAAGTACCTGAAAAGTCAAACATGTCCATTTAAATAATTGCAGGTACCCTTAGCTCATTTGACTTAGGGGAGAATTCTTTGGGTGTTGAATCTAGTGCCTGAATATTCTTGGCACTGCCAAAATTATAGGAATTAAAAGCAATGTCTGTTAAACGCTTTTTACGAGCTGACTGTATAAAGGTACCATTCCTAGAGAAGTTCACTATTAGCACCATGGACAGCAGTCAACACATTTTTAGCTTGTGTGTGTGTAATTTTAAAAAGTGCTAATCTCTTATGGAAGTACAATTTGCCATATCCCTAGGAAATTCATATGAGGCAAGTATAGCAATTCAGTCAGTTGCCAAGTATTTTAACTGTTTCTGCCTGACATCAGTTCCTAAAGCACATCTCAATTGGTGTTGTTTCAGTACATTTTTGGATTTAATATTTTACTAAATAAAATGTTGATTGAATGGTCAAAGCTCTAGATGGACTCTAAGAAATGACATTATTACAGAAGACAGGTCTATAAATACCATAAATATAAAAGTAGATTCCAGGAAAATTGACTTATAAGTGGACATAATACAAGTCTAAATATAAAGCTTCCCCAAAGTCTCAGAAATCAATATATGAAACTTAAAAATACATTTGTAATGATAAGTTTTAGAAAAATTTTTTACAGGCTTAAATGAGAAGTAGTGGTATTTGATCTTGAAAGACAAAATTATATGATGTAGAGTTTTCTATAATATCTGTATCATAATAATTTTCCAGGGCATTTGTCAAAATGCAGATTCTTAAGCTCTATTCCAAAGCCATTAATGGAGAGCTTCTAAAGGAGAATCCTAGGTGTCTACACTTTCAAGAGTTTGCTCAGTGATTTTCATTGATCAGGCAAGAAATGCCAGAATATTCAAATAAAATTGGAAATATCAAGCACTGTGTCTTGTTTGGATTGTGTATATGATGCCAGATATCTTCTTCTGGGTCTTGGGTCAGCAGTTTTAGCATTCTTAATCTCTTTCTCTCAGAAGAAGAGTCTAGATTGGGTACTATTTTAAGTACTTTTCTATTCCAACATTTATTCTGTGATTCCAATTAAGATGAGCTGGTTTGTATTGTTTTCTGATTCATCTTTCATCTGAGAGATTAAGTAAGCTTGCTAAGAACAAAGCACACTTACTTTGTTGTTTCTCTTGATGCATATAACTCAGGGTGAATTTCCCTACTGCATGCCAATACGTTAATGCTAACGTAGAAATAGGCTTCCTTGAGAAATTTGGATTGTGGGGGTGTTTAGACTGGAATAAGTAATAAGTAAAAGTGTTTGATACAAAGATTAAATTAGGTTTTAGAAGACTCTTAGCAGGCTCTTTAAACATCTATTCATGATATAGCCACAAGCCCCTGTAGAGTCAAATAAATTATTCTTAAGATTCTTTCATAAGATAATGGAGGCTAATTTCAAGAAGTAAATAGTAATTGCAATATTAAGCAGTTTAAACTACCTTTACAACTATTTCTGGAACTCCCATGCTGACAGATTTATTTGATACTAAGTCCTTTTCCCTCATCTTTTAAAAAAAGCGTTTTATATAATCCAGCATTACCTATTTTACATATGTGGCATTTTGCTTAGCATTAAAGCAGTTTATTTGGAGAAGATCTTTTACAGACTATTCTGGGGAACAGCCTGCTACCCTCTTCAAGAAGCAGCAAAAGATGCAGGGATGCTTGTTTAAACGTGGCTTCTCTTAACAGCTTGTTGAGATAGGGAGCAGAACAAGAGTGTAAACATTATTAAAATAGTCTATATTGCCAAATGCAAGGAAGCAAATGCCAAACATTTTTCCAAAAGTAGCATGGAATTGACAAAAGATGCACACTCTAGTATTTACACTCTTGCTTTACTACGACTTACCAAGTTTCCTGCAGCAGCCACACGTTCTAATCGTTAAGCGCCGGCTGCACACGCTCTCTTCCCAATGGCTCTGCAGAGAAAACAACAGGTGTATCTAGTCAAATCATCTAGTGGAACACAGTCAGTAAAGATCCAGATGGGTATAGTAACCCACAGATTTGCTTCAAGATTTTCTTTCAATAGTCTCTTTTTGCTTTTCATGTCTTTGGGAAACACACACACACACACACACGCATGCAGGCCCGCACATGTGCACATGCACACACACACAAAGTTGTTTATATAACCTCTTCATTGTTTAACAGGATTCAACAGTGTTCCCAACCTGACGACAAAGGCTTAAGGTAAAAAAAAAAAATGCAACAGACACAAACATAGCCATGTCTGATAATGCTGAGTACTTTAAGTGTAACCACCCCTGTCCTTTGTAAAACACTAGCTGCTCTGTGCTTGTGCATGAACAGAGTTCAAATGCAGTGTTAAGACAATAGCTAAGTCCTTGGGATTCTCTTTTGAATACTGTGTACAAGAGTGTGGCAAGGATTGTGGAAGCTGTTTCTGCTAAGCATGAATTTTAATTTGTACCCTCTGGCCTCTTGGAGGTGTGAAGGTTTTGTACAGATGAGGCAAGAATTTACCCTTGCCTTGAAAAAAGATGATGTTATAGGCTGTTTTCCTTGGCAACAAGATATGTATGTGGTCCCTCCAAGGATACTAACCCTGCCTGACAGCTGGTGAGTCCTGCCTCGCATTACTAGAAATGGTTTTCTGGTAGTTAACCAGTTCCAGGCATTAATTGACAGTGGCTGGACACAACAGGGCTATTTTGGTTTTCTGTTTTTTTTGTTTGTTTGTTTGTTTGTTTTCTTTTTTACTACAGAGTCCAGAAGATAAAAGAAAATTCCTGAGGTTACAGGTTACAAGTTTGAATAGCTCATTATGAAATCTCCATTGAGATGTAGGAGGTTTTGTTATCTCTAATTTTTTTTTTTTTATAACTACCTCATTTTTAAGACTAGTCTCGGCTATTCTAATTTGCCACACATGCTTATCCATCATATCCCACTGTCAGATGTAGAAATACCATTATCTAGTGAAAATATGTTAAATAGATTTTAAGCTCCATTAAGTTAGATCTAGAATATTTCTGGATACACAGCTGACATGTGTTGAAGAATAAATAATAATAATGTAAATAATACTAATGATTAATGCTTTCGAATGCTTATTATGTGTCAGACACTATATTACATATCTTATTTGCATTATTTCATCTAATTCTCAAAATAATCCTTTAAGTTAAATATTTTTCCATAAAAAATAAGAGAACAAGTATTTTCCTCAAGATCCTATTATAAATAAGTGGACAGGAAACTAATCATATCTTGCTATTTATTAATCACTTTAGAATGCCTCATAAAATAATATATCTGACTAGTAAGATTCATATACTAATGTACCAATGGAAAGACATTAGTCATATTTTTTAACATTTTAATTTATTGTATAATGTTCAGTAAATGAGCAAGATACTGGATGATATTTTATAATTTTAAAATATACACACACATACGTATCTGTGTGTATATGTACATATATTTTCTTTACCCATACACACGTATGTGAGCACAACTTCCTTCTCCCATCCAAGTACTAACCAGGCCTGACTCTGCTTAGCTTCTGAAATCAGACGAGATTGGGCGCATTCAGGGCGATATGGCCGTAGACCAACTTCCTTCTTACTGGTGAAATTGCAGGTGGTTGTTTTTGTTCTTTTTGGTTATCTTTATTTTATTTGCTGAATTTATACATTTATTAATTGTACAATAAGCATTTTTAAAGACATTTAGCAAACAGAACTCTAAGATCGGTGATTAATGCAGTGTAACCTTGGCAGGTCTTCATGAAAGAAGGTGAATAAGCTAGTCTGAAGACTCTATAAGATTTATACAAATTGGAATGAATAAAGACAGAGGGAGGAGAAAATCTTTCTTGCAAAATCAGAATCGAGAAAACAATAGAGCATGTCCCAAGAAAAAGCAGTCCAATTTTCCATGCCATATACAGGCCAGGATGCAAATAAGAATAGGCCATAGAGAGGGAGGTGTTCCTATATCATAATCTCAGGATGTATATATTAAGCGTTTCCCATACCATTCCTATGAAGATGTCTGGATACATGTAAAGCTAATATTAAAACTCGAATTCAATTCATTTTCAAAAAAAACATGTCAGTCATTTCCGACAAGGTTCACCACTTACAATCTGCCCTTTGTTCAACTCTTACATGGCACAAAAATCCTAATAATTTAGACAGAATTACAATCTGCCCTTTGTTCAACTCTTACGTGGCACACACACAAAAAACCTCATAATTTAGACAGAAGCCAAATCACACAAAGGCTTTGAAAATGTTCAAACTTCAGTATAAAATTCAAGTGTTTGAGAGGCATTGAAAGCCATCTTGTAGGACAGGGGACCCCAACCCCCAGGCCGCGGACTGGTAGTGGTATGTGGCCTGTGAGGAACTGGCCTGCACAGTAGGAGATGAATGGACGAAGCTTCGTCTATATTTGCAGCCGCTTCCCAGTGATGCTCCCTAGCATCACTGCTCAGCTCCACTTCAGATCATTAGGCATCAGATTCTCGTAGGAACACTGGTTTCAGGTGTCGAAAGGTTGGGGACCGCTGTTGTAGGAGAATGTTTTCCCCACCGCATGCATGTAATCTATAAGTTCTATCATTAGTCATTTTGTTGGCATAACAGGCAAAGACCCCTGCTTAGATGCTAGGCTTATTTAAGAAAAGAGAAAAGAGAAAAGGATCTAAATTTTTACTAACAAGCTGATATTTCCCCAGGCACTACACTAAGCATTTTACACACATTTCTGCATTTAAGCCTCCCAAAAACACATCCAAGTGCAGCCCATGAGACACAATTTTGAGAATCTCGTTGGAAATGTTGAGAAGACAACATGTGAGATGGGAACTGATTGTCACTATAGTCTGCCTGAGAATTGAGCCACATGGAAACGCAGAGACCAAGACGGGTAGAGTCGTGTTGTCTCCTACCAATATCTCTCTGCATCTCTGAGTTCTCTGCAACAGAAACCATACCCTGTTACGTGTTCATTTACTCATGTTTCCTCTGCTTGCAGTGCTCTGTCCACATCTTTACCTCCCTCTTCCAGATATTTATTCGAAGGATATGAAAACACTAATTCAAAAAACATATGTGTACCTCTATGTTTACTGCAGAATTATTTATGATAACCAAGATATGGAAGCAACCTAAATGTCCATTAAGGGATGAATGGTTAAAGACAAAGTATTATATGTATACACAATGGGATACTACTCAGCAATCAGACAAAATGAAGTATTGCCATTTGGGTCAACATGGATAGATCTTGAGGGGATTATGTTAAGTGAAATAAGTAAGACGGAAAAGGACAAACGGCATGATTTTACTCATTTGTGGAATATAAAACAAAAAAAGAAAAAAAAAACAAAACAGAAATGAACTCATCGATACAGACAATAGATTGGTGGTTACCAGAGGAAAAGAGGGTGGAGAAGGGCGAAGTAGGTAAAGGTGGTCAAATATATGATGCTGGATGAAAATTAGACTTTTAGTGGTGAGCACACTATAGTGTATATAGATATTGAATAATAATGCTACATACCTGAAGCTTATATTAACCAATGTTACCTCAATTAAAATAAAAAGTAAAGGATCTCGCTGAAGGTAGGAAACAAAATCGCTGCTTATTTTTATATTTGTATCTGTAGAACACAGCATCATAATAGATGCTACAAATGTTTGTTGAATACATAACTTTCCTAAATTCTTCATGAGATTATTGCAAGAATCAAGTAAGACTTAGAATAGGCTTAGTAAAATATAAAGCTCACTACAAACATGAGTCATATTTATAATTATTAATCTTTTCTCTTGTAGGCTCATCTTTTCACAAATGTGTCATCACAGGGAATAGCTAAAAGATATGACTGCTAAATCCTGTAAATCTGTGATAAGTTGATTACACAAATGTCTGCAAATGTTTGCTGCTTCCTCTATAGAATCAGCACATAAATACATAGAAAAAAATGACCACTGTGATAGGAATATAAAAGAGGTTGACATTCTCTGAGTATGTATTATATAGAAATTTGACCTACTCTGAGTGATTAAGCACAAATAGCACGAGAGAGAACAACTGGAATGAGACTTTTGGGCAAAGGTAATAGCATATGCATAGGCCCTCTGGCAGCGGGTATCTGGTGTAAGGGGTACTGAAGAAGTAGAAAAAGACTGTATTGGGCACTAGGCTATGCTAGAGAATTTTGTTTGTTTATTTTCCAAGAATAATGAGAAAGCATAACAAGATGTTAAGTAAAAGAATGGTATAATCAGATTGGTATTTTGAGATACTGTACTTGGTATTTTCCATAGTAATTCCAGACTCTGCCTTGATATTTTATTCTTTTTGTTATTTCTCCATTGTGAGGTTAAAAGGTTTAGGTAATAATTGTTTTTAAACTTTTAGAAGTTATACTTATTTTATGTTTCCTAACGAGCTATGAAATTTGAGAGAGTCTTGTCACCTACGCACTATGGAAAGTGAAGTTTGAATTTAATAGATTCTAGTAACTATCATTTAAGGAAGTGCCTCATTCATGCTTAAATTGTACTGTGGAAAAGAGTATGGAGGTTCCTCAAAAAATTAAGAATAGAATTACCATATGACCCAGCAATCTCTCTTCTGTGTATCTACCCTCCAAATTTGAAAACATTTATTCATAAAGATATATGCACCCTAATGTTCAATGCATCATTTTCCACAGTGCCAAGATATAGAAACAACCAGAGTCCTTTGATACATGATTGGATAAGATGTGGTACATGCATACAATGAAATCATCATACTACACGAAGTAAGTCAGACAGAAAAAATTGAGAACAATATGATTTCATTCATATGTGGGATATAAATAAAACTGCAAGCAACAAATGAACAAGACAAACCACAACTCATAGACACAGACAACAGTTTAGTGGTTACCAGAGGAAACGTGGAGGGTGGGGATAGGTAGATAAAGGTAAAGGTGATGAAATATATGGTGATGGAAGATTTGCCTTTAGGTGAACACAAAATGCAATATACATGATGGATTATTGAACTGTACACTTGAAACCTATATAATTCTATCAACCATTGTCAATAAATTTAATAAAAATAAATAAAAATACATAAAAATGAGAACATCAAAAAATTAAACTGCACTCATGAAAAAATTAATATACACATTTCTGATTCTTATATGCATTATGTTTTTATATATAAAATAAATTTGGTGCTGCTTAAGCAAATTATCATTTATAAAATTATATTTAATAATCATAAAGTTGCCAATTTTTATTGGTAAACCACTAGAGAAGCATTTGTTCTTATTTGATATTAAAATGAGAAATTATAAAACATGGGCACTTCTAGCAGCTACCATTGCTTGACATCCAATTAAACCGATATTGCAATAAAAAGAAATAGAGAAATCCCTAAAGAAATACAGGATTGTATACAGAACCTCATAGCACAATCCATAACTTTGATCGACTAAATAAGCATTTGGTTTAATCTAGGTAAGAAATAGTTTGTTACATTAATTTTTTTTCAGAACCTACACATTGTGCTGGCTTTACATTCTTTTAAAAACTGGTTTTGTTTAATTTGGATGTTCTAGCAATGTTGTTCGCAGATGTTTGACACCGCCCTGCCTAAATTACAGATTTGACACTCCCACATAATCTTCATGTTTCTCCACTGCCACTTTAGGAGCTCATGATTGCTATTGTCAGCCACAATTACCACCCACTGCAGAGCTTTGCTTAAGCTGTTAGAGTATATATGTTTCAGTAGATTTGAGACAGAGCAAACTATGTATGTAATTCACCATATGAAGTTTACTTTGTATTGCAATAAAACAGAGGAAAGAAGGCAAAAGATAGAGACAACCTCAGGTCTTTCTGATTTTGAAGCCAGTGCCCAAATTCTTGAGCCTATTAGATCACAATTGTCTGGAAAATTTCTCTATCATGCTGGCTTCATTTTAGCACTTTCCAGCTATCAGCTATGACCATGCCTGAAGACAACTTGAGATATATAGCTATCACATGATATGATTTCAGAAACAGTAATGACTAAAACTATTATTTGTGTGATTCCGCAGAACACATATCTAACAAGCAGTGAACTATTTAATTGAAAAATCAATATTAGATGAATTTAATAAAAATCAAAACCAACAATGAGCCATTAAAAAAAAATCCTGTACTAGATATTATCAATTCACATGATAATGAGTTGAAAACTGTGGTGGAGGTTCAAATGCCACAAGCATCACCCTCTGTGACTGTTAACAAATGGGATGCCACCACGTGTGAAACTTCGTGACGATACAGTCTGTGTTCCTCAATATATTTTAATAGATAGCAGGTGGTTATGGTTAAGAATTTTCTTTAGCTTTCATTGAACTTCATTGTGATTGAATGACCCCCTCAAATCCAATAACAGGCAGTGGCACAATTTTCTGCAAATGAGTGAATGGATATGCGTACAATATCTAAAATGCCTCGTGAAATGTTTAATTACGTATAGGTTAATGGTGGTTCGTTTATTGTGCTGTATATAGGATAAGATATTTAAGTCAGAAATGACATATAACCTGTTGTAAATGATAGTAGACAGCTACTGTGTAAACATCCACTTCGAAGCGGAATGCCAAATGTCGACATGCCAAATATATGAGTAACTGCATTTTCTTATCTTTCCTACTGCTGTGGTTTTGTAATTAGCCCACTGTGCGAGAGTCTATTAATCTAAATTCACAATTTAATTTATATTAAAAAAAACTATTAACTTAAATTCCGAGCCCTACTTAAAATCAATGAATAACTTAAAATGCAACAAAGATAAACTGACCAGCCCCTCCACCTTCACGAATAACACAAACAAAATATCTGGATGGACAATTCACTCAACCCTTCAACTCGGGGACTACAAAGCAGTAGACAAGTAGTGGCAGTAAAAATTACTGTAATTCTTTCGGGTTAGCAGCAATGACTTGCATCTCTGCAATTGAATTATATAATATCCTACATAAAGTTTTCTGTACTGGTCTCTAAAATTACTCATATTGCCTGCCACTGGTTAGATCTCCTTTGGAAGAAAAATTTACATAGCTTTTTTCTACTTAAGTATATATTTATGTGCATAATAAGTGATGAAAATGTTTGATGAAAAAAACTATTTTAAAAGTTAATTTCCCTTAGCCAGCTCCCTACTGCCAATGGATGGGAGGGAAATTTCTATATTTCTACAATTTATCTTTGGGCTTTTTACTTCTGTCTCATTCTAACAGTAACTTACTTAAATATAAAAAAAAATGTGTTAAAATGTTTGCAAGGAAGACTTGGTGGCTTATAGAAGACTAATAAATAATAAGTAAAAAAAGGAAAATGAGGAAGAGATCTTAATTTTATTAAAGATTTATTATGTGACAATCACAGTGACGTTTTTTAAAATTGTGTATCATGTAATCATTACTAAAGTTTCATAAAATAGGAATTGTTATTAATTTTATTTTCTTAGAAACTCAGTACTTTTGTAATATGCCCATGATTATCACCTAGATATTGGAAAAATAAAAATTTAAATCCATGTCTATTTCATTTTGAAGTCTATGTCCTTTTCATGTAATTTGTATCATATGACCAACAAATATTTGTTAAATATCTACCATTCACGTCAGCACTCTGCTAAATTCTCAGTTCTACAAGAGCTCAATTTACAGAAGTATATTAATTAATAAGCATACAATTACAATAGATAAAAAATAGAAGTAAAGGGTATATAACACAGATGGACTAAGAAAAGTTGTTGTATTATTTTATAAAAATGTTAAATATGTTGCCCTAAAGTAGAATTTGTTACTATTTCCTAAATATAGAGGAGTGAAGTTAAGAAAATTTAAATGGCCCATGATGGCATCAAACAGATATTGTTGATATTAGAAACTACCAGAACTATTAAGAGGTACTGAATAAAATGTGAAAACCCCTACACTCTCATCCCCAAACCTTGTCCATAGAGTTATTTTGCTGAAAGCTTCCTCTCTGCATAGGCACATACATGACTTGTGTGTGACTTTACGGATCACTCCATAGATGCTTCTGCATTTTGCACTTTTAAAAATAATATATCTTGTGGCAGTTCCTGTGTTAATACATTAAGGTACTATATTTGATAACCTAAATTTTACATAGAAATGTTGTCTTCTTTTTGTGCCCTCAAAATGTGAAACAAAGTAAACTAGTTAATATGATGAAAACATAAAAATTTAAATTAAAACATATATGTTTAGATTAATATAGAAAATGCTTTTTAAATAGTTTTCTATCACATACTGTAAACATAGAAGTACACTCCAGGTGTCCATCTGAAGGCAATCTGACCATATTTATAAAAAAATGCAATGCAGTGATTTGAGGTCAGAATCTGCCTTTCCATAGATGCTGTATTTAGATGTTCTGAAGTATGGAATTGTATTTCCCTCAATGTACATGTTAGACACACACATATGTATGTGTGTGCATGCACATACATGCATGCAAAGTTGTACACCTATGCATTTTATGGAGTCATTGAAGAAGCCATTACACAATCACCATTGGAAACAAAAGAGATTCTCAAGCATTTTAATGAGTGACATTTCACTGACATCTGTTGTCCCTTAGTGAAAACACCATTAGAACAATAGGTGACAATACTTTGCTAAGAATAAACCTTACTTGATTACAACCAAAACTTCATACTGAGAATGATCATAATGGAGAGAATGGAGATTAAATTTGCTAAAGATAAGAGGCTAACCTTAACAGTCTTAATATGTTTTACCTCTGCCCCCTTAAACGTTTCTTATGCTGTGGCAGATTATTTTTTTTAAATACACACTTGGCTTCCCCCTAAAAAAATTATTAGAAAAAAGGCTCTGATTTGGTCTTATTTGTAAATTAGAAAATTAATTACTTGATGTACTCTTTGCATAAATGTAAGCATTAAGTAACAAATATATATGCAACATCTAGGCAACTTTACTGATTTTTTTAATCAAAGCAAAAATTAACTAATAAATTCACAAATATTATATTTATAAAGATGACAAGAAGACTTTAAAACATCTCTTTCAAAATAAACCCTAGCTCCTCAGCATGGTGCATTAGGTTCTGCAGCACCTCTGCAGTGCTATTTGCTCTGACTCTGAATCTACTCCTTATCCTCCATCCCAAGTGGAATACCTTGCCATTTTTTACTTCGTACTTCTTGCTCATATTTTTCAACGCAACAGTTACTCTAACAATCGCTCTTTTTATGTGGGGATACAAATTTTAGTATTCTGGGAAGACTTTCATTTTTCTCCCTTATCACAGAAATTCATCAACACAACATACAACATAAAAAAGGTTAATGTGAGGTTTCTGTGACTATCAGTCTCTAGGTCACCAGACCTCCCACTTCCTGGTAGTCATCCTGTTGTGTGTGGGCTAGATCACTTGGTCTCACTTCCAATGAGCAAGGTACAGAAAAAAGTAACTGGGCTGCCAATTCCAAGATCAGGCTTATGAGAGACTCTGGCTTCCAGCTGCACAACCCGCCTTCTTGTTCATTCGTTATGCTATATGTTCTGCCCTGTCTGGAGGCATTGTGGGAAGGAAGGAAGGGAGGCTTCCAGCCTACAGCACAGCCACTTCCAACCTGAGACCTGCCAATAGCAGCTGCATGAGTGAAGGAAGCGGATCCCACTTCAGTTGAGCCTTGAAATGATTGCAACCTCAGAAAATCCCTCTACTGCAGCCTTGTGAAGACCCAGAGCTCAAGTTACCCCACTAAGCTGTATCAAGGTTCCTGACCTTCAGTAACTGTGAGAGATACATCTTGGTGTTTAAAACTCTTGGTTTTGGGGAATCTGTTAAGCAGAAAACGGTTACTGATATAGTTGCTAACAGATATATAACTAATATTGTTGTCTCTCTTTGGAGGGAATATATTTTAACCTAAGATCATGTCCTTCCTATGTTTTCAATGTTAAAAATGCCCCACATTTTGTTGTCTGTGATAATATATTGTTTTTCTGAGCACATAGTTAGCCAAATAGTCCATTTGAGCCCCATAGAATTTTTTTTTCAAGATTCCTGATTAATGAAACACAAAAGTTTGGAAGCTCCAAACAATTGCCATATCATTTACAGTCTTCTGTTATCACCGTTTCATGTAAAACAGTATAAGTATTTATTTGTATCAATGTTACCTAAATAAAATGAATTTCTAAAGTGCAAGCACTATGTGTTATTCATATTCACCAGCATGGGGTGTGACATCTGACAGAGAATGCAGATCCCACAACTGTTTATTAATGAGTTAATAAATGCAAGTATAAATGAATAAAATATTAATTGCAATACATGTGTCAGAAGTTCTCTACAATATCCTGGCATCATAACTTACATTGCTATATTGTAAACATTTCAGATATAATAGAAAGCATTTATTCTATTATCTGGATAACCTCTAATATTTGGTTTCCTTTAACTAGAAAGTTAAAAAAATTAATCAGAATGGCCATTCTCTTTTCCAAATCACACATTTTCACATCTGTATTCTATGTATGACTCAGTTGAATACTGATTCAAATTTTAATTTTTTTTTCTATTTCTATCATCATAAAAGCACAGCACATGTAAATTACTTATTTGTATACTGGGTCACTGGTGATGAAAATTATGAAAGTAATTAGAAATAAAACTGTCAAAATATGAAATTCTTAGATTTAAGTATGCCATGACAGAAAATGATTCAGGAAACACACACACACACACACACACACACACACACACACACACACACACTCACAATATCAACTTTCTGCAATCAGACACATATAAATTAGGAGTGTCTGAAGACCGACATATTAAGATAATAGCCTTAAAAAAAGCAATAGGAAAAAAAATGGCTATATGGTACATGAAACACACATATAGACATTCTTCTTTAAGAAGATGCTCCACTGCTTAGCAAAAATTTGAGCCCTAGAGTCACTGACATCCCAATAGAGTCAAGTTAACTGCATTTATCTCTTCCCTTACAGAGAACAATGACTGAACGGCTGATTATCAGTGGGAAACATGCACAATGTTTCACCATAAACAAATAGCAATCTTTTCTCTAGCATGTCTAAGCACCTTGTACTATGACCGCTTGAGTACACAGCACCAAGAGTTTTAAAGGAACACACTGCTTTAAAACTAAAAGTGACAATGAGATGACTTCAGTAACAAACGTATGTGAAGTTCCTCTTGACAGGCATAGAGGTGCTATTGTAGAAAACACAGAATTGTGAGGTCACTGTAAAGTGAATACTATCTTGTTTTCTGCCTTACCACCATCAGTGTTGGGTGATTAAACTACTATATGGTATTGAAAGGTGGACAAAAAATAGTCATGTCTACAGTGGAAAGCAGATTCTGACCTGACTCTTGGTATCCACGACCTTGTAGAATCCCCTCTTCTTGAGTGTGGGCCAGGCTACATGACATGCTTCCATCCAATAGAATATGCAGAATGTGATGTGATGTCACTGCCAAGTCTGTGACTTCCATCTTTTTTATACTCCCTCTTTGGCTCTCTTGCTTGCTTATTCTGATGGAACTAGCTGCCATATGGAGAAACCAACGAGTCAAGGAATTGAGGGCAGCCGACAGCCAATGAGGAACATGACCATGAGTCCAACATCTCTTGAGAAACTGGGTCATGCTGACAACTACATGAATGACTTTGTAAATTAGATGCTTCCCCAGTCGTGCCTTAAGATGAGACCACAGACATTGCTGATATGTTGAGTGCAGCCTTTGAGACTCTGAAGCAGAAGACACAGCTAAAGTCTGTCTGTATTACACACCTACAGATAGTGTGAGATGATGTGTTGTTTGGAACCACTAGTTTTAGGGTAATTTGTTATGCATTAATAGGTAATTAATGTACTTCTCAATGCCATAAGAGTCTAAGTAATACTAAGGAGACTTTTGCTATCATTATATTAGGAAAAATTTTTCTGTCATCAAATTTCTCTAACAAATACTAAATGTATCTATAATATTAAGAGCAGTCATGGATAGAAAAATGCAGAATTTTATTTTGATATTGATTTTGAGAATTTAGTCAAAGGAAGCAGGGACTAAACCAGAGTCAGTCAAACCATTTTAAGCAATCTCGAGACAGAGGAACTCATAAATCAGTGCTCAAGAGAGCATAATCTGGGCTGGTAACAAATGTGCAGGTGTGTGGTATGGATGTATAAAAGAAAGTAAGGTGAGTGGCTTATCTGATGAGCCGTGGAGTGGAACCGTGGGAGGGGCCAGGCTGCTACTGGGTATTGCTGGCATGAATGGAAAAAGTACAGAATTCACGGGGATTTAGACTCAGCAAAATTCCTCTGAGCCATCTAGGTGCTGCATTTCCTCAATTCCATAATGCATATTTCTTCATTTTCTAAAATTGTGGTATATATCAATTTAAGTTATTCAGTTGTAAGTAACACAAATCCTCATGCCTATTTAAGCAAAAAATGTATTGGAAATGTGTGAAGTAGCCTGTAGATTTTAAGATAGAAGTTGAATATCTAGGCCTTAGGAAGGACAGAAACTGGGACAGTCAAGAGGATCGAATGCAAGAACTTATGACCAGATGACAATTGTTTTTCATTTTTATCATTCTACTCAATATTTAAATTATCTAGAGAAGAAGTCCAGTTAGGCTAACTTGATGTGCATGCTTGTCTCTAACTTCATTGCTGTGGTCAGTGTAGGCAGGTCCATATTTGGTCATGTGAACCTCATGTCCACTTTTGAAACGATGAATTGGCCCCACTGAACTATGCGGGCTGAGATGGAAATAAGGCTGTTAAAATAAAATACTGAAGAGCATCGCTCTACGCCAAAAGTTAAAACAGCATTCAACCAGTACAGAAGCCACCTTGCAATCAGTGAAGCTGTCTCAGAATCAAAGTAATGTAATTCCTTTAACTGGCATCACTT
Organism: Pteropus vampyrus; assembly: GCF_000151845.1. Taxonomy (NCBI): domain Eukaryota; kingdom Metazoa; phylum Chordata; class Mammalia; order Chiroptera; family Pteropodidae; genus Pteropus; species Pteropus vampyrus. Next base: position 3,345,550 of record NW_011888811.1, read on the forward strand.
TAATAGGCTGGATGCATGTACTGACTGGTGCCTTAAAGGCACCATCTGACACTTGAAATACATCTGATGCAAGGGACAGAAGAAATTGCCATTCCAGTGAAGGTGTGCTCCACAGCTGCAACTTCATATTCTCTTTAAGCTGCAGATAAAAACTCGACTGGCCCTTCAGATCAGGCTGCCCCAGGGCCAGAAATGTAGCAATTCATCCCATCTGGCACTTCCTAATGCCTAAGACTAGAGATATTCAATGATGTTACCACTTACACAGAACTTTTAGCAGTTGCTCAACTTCTTAAATGCTGTTTCAATTTATACTTACTATACTGTTTCATTTATGAAAAATAGAACAGGCATGATGCATTAAATGGTTCATCTAAATTTATACACTATATGGCAGAGTTAAAATCAGAATCCTGATCTCTAAGATCCTGCCAAATGCTTGTTTTTACCATAGTTGCTACCTTATTTTCAATACTTCATCACTACCTGATGGTATGCAATCATATTTTCAGTTGATATAAAGCTGCAGAGATAACTACCACATTGGATTATTGAATCAGAATTCAGAAAAGTTATATTAGACTAGAATGCTGAGCTAAGTCATGAATTCAATCAGAATAACTGTCAAGTCCTGCACAAAGGAATACTGGATGAGTATATATAGGTGGGTTGAAATATAGCTAAACAGCAAATGCTAAAAATAACTAAATTTTAGTGGAATACAAAAAATGTGGTAACAGACATGTGACCTAATTAATGACAACACAAATCTACTCCTGGAATGCATTAAGAGATTTACATGTTGAGGTCCCCTTCTTTCCCAAGGTCACCAAGCTAGATTCATAAGAGCTAATACACTTAATATTTCTGCATATTTGGTCTCCCCTTGAATTCTTTTCTAAACTGATGCAGACAAGAAGGAAAAGTTAAACACCTTCTCTCACTTTT
>NW_011888811.1:3347357-3353071 GCF_000151845.1 Pteropus vampyrus
TAGTTTTATCCCACTTTCAACTAAAGTGGAAACACAAATGGTTGCAGTCAATGTTAGCAGAGACTCGGTGGCTTTGGCAATACCTGCACATTTAGAAAAGCTCTGAAATTATAACTCAAAACAGTGACTCATTAGGAACTGCAGAAACCTCTCAGGATTGTTAGTTTGGAAAAGAGATGACTAGCAAAGGTAAATGATCTGTCTGCTAAGTATGTAAAGAAACATTTAACAATGTTTCATGTAGGATTATTTTTCTTAATGCAGGATCATTAAAATTAAATGGAGTCTTTTGAAAGATAGTGAGTTTCCTAAAACTGGAGATATTCCAACAAAGCTAAGATGTCCTCTTAGAAAAGTGTTTGTAGGAAAAATTAAGCATTGAATTAAATGAGTGGTTGCATTAGTTTACTTTTAAATTCTCTACCAAATCAAAGATTCTATGATTAATCAACTTATCCTGAATTCCTCTAGGATATACTGCAAACTGTAATGCTAGTTTGTACATGACTAATAAGATCTTGTTTAAATCACAATATGTAGTACTTGGCAAAGCTTTCTCATAAACAGGCACTATGAAAATATACAAGGCAATAATATTTATCACTTGTATGACCTGAACCCCAAACAAAGGAGAAAGCCCTTTACAACGACATTTAAAGGTAGGCTTCTGTTTAAGATCAACCATGTAAAGCAACAATAATAAGTACGAGGTGCCTTAAACACATGTTCTGTCTTCATGACATCATTTCTGAATGGTGTCTTATGCTGAATCATCAAGCCTGGAGTACTGCGATCTCACCCTTCTAGAAAGCTTTACAATCACATGTTTTGCTATTGTTGCCAAGGTCACAAATTAAGCTCATTAGAAGCTTAAAGTTTTTAAAGTGCCTTGTTCTGCCTTTTCAAAACTGTTTACTCTATAAACCAGACATCCTCAGATCCATTTTTTTTTTCACAAATTTATAATGCAATTACTGCGATTAGGGCACATTACAACAAAAAGATTAAGCCAGTTAAAACACAGAAACAATTACTAAACCTCATTGTGCTACATGCTTTGATCATCTAAATTCTCTTCTATTCCAGACAATGGTGAGAGTGACAGCCAAAAGGTCAACCGTATTGCATTTCCCACAATTCCTTCTCTCTAAATATTCAGAGCATGCCTGATACCAAAAATCTCATCTTCTCTTTCCTCTTACATCCTCTAAGATTAATCATGTTGAATGAGCTGAGCGGTGGCTTCCAGACACATATGCTCATATCCTAATCTCTGGAAACGGAATATTACCTTATATAGCAAAATAGTAAAGGTTATCTTATATATCAAAATACAGTTAAATTAAGAATCCTGAGAGATAATTATTGTGATTTATTCAGGCGTGCCCTAAATGCCATCACAAAAGTCCTTATAAGAGAGGGGCAGGGGGAGATCAGGTAGACACAATGAAGAGTAGAAGGTGATGTGAAGATGAAGGCAGAGATCAGAGTGACACAGCCTCAAGCCCAGAAACACCTGCAACCACCATAAGCTAGAAGTGATAAGGAGTGGGATCTCCTGAGTCTCTGAGGAGACACAGTCCTACTGACCTTCTGATTTCTGACTTCATTAAAGGTTTACCTGTTGTCTCTCACCATCCATGAATTGGGATGAAAGCACTTCTAACTCAGTGTTCTAAGATTTTTCAAGAGGTGTCCTGGACAGTCAATTCATAAAAAGAAAAATATAAAATATCCTTTAAACATATGACAATATATTTATCTTCGTTTATGATAAGAAAAGTATAATTAAAACTACTCTGAAATATCATTTCAAAATCATCAGATTGGCAAAAATTTAACAGCTTAGCAATCGGCTCTGTTGGAGAGGCTATGGAGAAACATTGGGAATGCAAAACGGCCCAACCCTCATAGATAGGAATTTGAAAATATTTTTATCAAACTCCATGTGCATTTGCCCTTCAATTCAGCAGTCCTACTTTTAGGAATTTACCCTGAGGCTATACCTCCAAAAATATGAAAATGCATTCAATATATGCAAATAAACAAGATTATTCTTTGCAAGACTGTCTGTAATTGTAAAATGATGGAAACTACCTAAGCCTCCAAGTATAAGAGAATGGGTGACCTTAATGGAGTGCTATGCTGCTATGAAGAAGGAGGAGGAAGGATTCTATTAGCCAGACATGCTGTTAAGTGAAAAAGCAAAGTATAAAAGAACATACACGTACTGCTAAATATTGTATAAGAAAGAATAGAAAATAAGAAAATATGCATATATCTACTCATCATTACAAGAAAAGCAATATAGGAAGCATAGACCAGAAAACAACATTTTTGAACTACATGGGGTGAAGTGAAGAAATGGGCTAGAAAAGATAGGAGAAAGTGATATTTCTCTAAATATACTTGTATGTATAGCTTTGACTTTTTAAGTATGTAACTTACCCAAATATTTTTTAATGTATTAATTAAATCAATAAAAATGGGACAGAAAAAAACTTCAAGAAAACTGAAACAAATGAGACCAATGATATTTTACATCAACGCCATAACCACACTGAAAGGAAAAAAAGAAAGAACTAATCTAAGTACTTTTGAACAGAGAATTTAACTAAATATCCTCAGTCCTGAACAGATTGGGCTGTAGGATAGGATGACAGAAAAGCAAACGAATCTTAAATGCTCTAGTAGTTTTATATATTTCATGGTATGGGTTAAGAGAAAAAAAGGAATAAAAATGAAAAAAAATGATAATTATGTAACGGAGAAATGAAAACTGGATAGCACCTTGGCCAGATGTTAAATTTAACACCATCGATGAGGACAGATGAATACTGTGTGTCTCCAGATGGACAAAGTAACTCCTATGCAGCATTTCAGTGTGAATTCATAAAAACAATCCAGTCATCAAGGAAATATCAAACCAACACACAATGAGAAGTACTCTATTTTTTAAAAGGTGGAGTATATATATATATATATTTTTTTTTTCAAATCTGTCAATGTCATTAAAGAAAGTCTATAGAAATATTCCAGATATTCCAGATATTCCAGATATTAAAAGAGGCTAAAGAGACATGGCAACTAAATCTAATGCTAAACTGGATCTTGTGCTAGTAGAGAAAACAATTGCTATAAAGAATGCTATTGAATTAACTGACCAAATTGAATATGGATAGTGGTTGAGATAAAGGTATTGCATTTATGTAAATTTGTGAAGTTGACAACAGTCGTGTAGTTATATAAGAGAATATCCCTATTCTTTGGATATCCTATGCTAAAAATTTATGGGTAAAAGGCCGCGATATATGAAATTTACCTTCAAATATTAAAAAAATAATAATTATGTCTATATACATACATAAGAAAAGTATGAGAGAGAATGTAAATGATAAAACAAATGAAGTAAAATACTAAGACTAGGAAAATCTAGAATAAAAGTTTATAGATGTTCCCAGTACTGTCTTGACATTTTATGTTTAACATTACATCAGACAAAAAGGAAAAAAATATATATCCAAAACCAGAAAGTCTTTGAATCTTGAAACTGCCCAATGCTCCTCAAAGTTGTTTTTAGCATATCTTATAATTAAGATACGCCTACTTCTTATGTCAATACTCTCCCCCTACACATGCAAACAATATCTCAAGCCTCAAGGAACTTATTCTAATCGAGGTATTGAAAAATATCACTTAAGAATAAAGTTAACAAATTCAGGTCTCAAATAAATGCTAAGTAAAAAGTAGCTGTAATAGCTACTAAAGACATTTGTTCCTTATCTAGTTGAAATTCTACTTTTTTATAATTTGTGTATTTTTCTTTTTTACCCAAGCGAGCCAATAAAAAATTATTCCCTTTTGCTAAATTACCTCACATTTAACTGAAAACCACTATGAAATATCTTGTCTCCCTTATTCTTCAGCTTCAGAAACTCAGCCTCCTCAAATTTCTCTATCTTGCTCATACTAGTTTCTATTTCCAAGAGTACATTTCACTGATTAGCTGCCATTTATGCAGGCCTGAAAACTAACAAAAGATGCTTTACCAGCATCCTTCTGTGTCTAAGTGTTGGCTTTCCTCTTAAAGGCTTTCAATCATGAATTTGGAGTTCAGTTGATTAGATTTTTCATTAAATTACAGAATCTTTTCCCAATGTTAAAAAACCTTTATTCCCTGCCCCCTCCCGCCCCCCCCACCCCAGTAAAGTAGGCAACTTGGTGATATGAGCTGATAAAATTTTATTTACCTACTGAATATGGTCCTATATTCATCCAGAATATTGTTATGCTACTTATCACATTTGATTTTCAGGATGCCCTTACCTTGGGTGCATTGAAAACTCATCTTTCAATTTAAAATTTTACCTGAAAAGTATCTGAACATAAAATTTAATTGCATTAATTTCCTCCATTCATAAAATAGAATGTTTTCTAAAAGTTGTTTTTGTTGTTTGCTAAACATAGTTTGTTTTTCCTTAGTCTTAAAGTTGGTTGTTCAAGAAGCACATAATATTAGAAAAACTGATTATCTTTTTCAATTAATGTATAAGGACTAATGAGCAATCCAAAAAAACTTTAAATTCTTTCCATTATAGGCGTGTCCAGGTTGTAACCTTGAAATTCAAATAACTCCACAGTAATTTGATGATAGTTCACGTTTGTCCGCAAAATATGTGGAATATTCTAATACACTGACTATTCATGAGTTTATAAGAACCTTCTCTATTTTTATATTTCTGTTTGTGAAACTTTCAGAATCATGTAGACTTTTTCATTCTTTATGAATTCTATATTCCTTCCTTCTTCTTTTTGATGGAGGCAGCTAGTGAGTAATAATTTCTCACTGATGATCCACGATGCCTCAAGGAAGTGTAGAAATCCGAGGTTCCAGTTCTACCTTCCCACATCTGCTTCTGTATGTCAATTGCCACTCATTCCTCTTTTCAACTTACATCATCACCTTTCCTTGTTCTTTCTTTTAGTAATAAATATGGGCATCGAAATATAATTTTTTACTTATTCATTCATTAATTTATTAATGCATGCAATTTATTTATCAATTCGTGTATTCATTTCATTGTGCCCCAGACACAATCACAGGTTGACATAAAAACGTAAAAAGAGAGTTTGTTTGTTTTTTAAGTACCCTACCTGAGTTTCTCAATTAGTGACAGCATCTGCTTTTGGATTTCAGGTTTGTAGCCAGCCAGGGTAATCTGTTTAAAATGTACAAAGGGATGAACTGGAAAGAACAATTAAATGTGTTCATTGCTAATGAATGATTTTCATGCTGGGTGAGCCCATAAAAAAGTAATGAGAGTTATACAATGGGCTGAGCTTAAGCACTATCCAATTCCCTAATTCACGTTCACCCACTGGCTGAAAATGGATTCAAATGGATTCATCAGTACACAGTCTATCAGCTAGCATTTGCCATGTAGGAGAGATTTTCAGTGTCAAGTCTAATGAGTTATTACTAATGGCAGGTAGTTCCTGGCAACAGCTGGTAGCATTTATCTAGAATAAGAAAAGTATAAATGAGTTCCATGACAACCTGTACTGGCAGCAGGAAAAGATAAAGGGGAATGCAGAATGGAGAGACCACCTGAAGGCAGAGGGAAAAATGCAATGCTAGTTGGTTTAAAGGTTCAAGAAGACACAGTATATCACACACTTGCCTTGGGTAACCCGGTACAGAAAGAGGGATTTTC
>NW_011888811.1:3354116-3356834 GCF_000151845.1 Pteropus vampyrus
CTAAATTACCTCACATTTAACTGAAAACCACTATGAAATATCTTGTCTCCCTTATTCTTCAGCTTCAGAAACTCAGCCTCCTCAAATTTCTCTATCTTGCTCATATTAGTTTCTATTTCCAAGAGTACATTTCACTGATTAGCTGCCATTTATGCAGGCCTGAAAACTAACAAAAGATGCTTTACCAGCATCCTTCTGTGTCTAAGTGTTGGCTTTCCTCTTAAAGGCTTTCAATCATGAATTTGGAGTTCAGTTGATTAGATTTTTCATTAAATTACAGAATCTTTTCCCAATGTTAAAAAACCTTTATTCCCTGCCCCCTCCCGCCCCCCCCACCCCAGTAAAGTAGGCAACTTGGTGATATGAGCTGATAAAATTTTATTTACCTACTGAATATGGTCCTATATTCATCCAGAATATTGTTATGCTACTTATCACATTTGATTTTCAGGATGCCCTTACCTTGGGTGCATTGAAAACTCATCTTTCAATTTAAAATTTTACCTGAAAAGTATCTGAACATAAAATTTAATTGCATTAATTTCCTCCATTCATAAAATAGAATGTTTTCTAAAAGTTGTTTTTGTTGTTTGCTAAACATAGTTTGTTTTTCCTTAGTCTTAAAGTTGGTTGTTCAAGAAGCACATAATATTAGAAAAACTGATTATCTTTTTCAATTAATGTATAAGGACTAATGAGCAATCCAAAAAAACTTTAAATTCTTTCCATTATAGGCGTGTCCAGGTTGTAACCTTGAAATTCAAATAACTCCACAGTAATTTGATGATAGTTCACGTTTGTCCGCAAAATATGTGGAATATTCTAATACACTGACTATTCATGAGTTTATAAGAACCTTCTCTATTTTTATATTTCTGTTTGTGAAACTTTCAGAATCATGTAGACTTTTTCATTCTTTATGAATTCTATATTCCTTCCTTCTTCTTTTTGATGGAGGCAGCTAGTGAGTAATAATTTCTCACTGATGATCCACGATGCCTCAAGGAAGTGTAGAAATCCGAGGTTCCAGTTCTACCTTCCCACATCTGCTTCTGTATGTCAATTGCCACTCATTCCTCTTTTCAACTTACATCATCACCTTTCCTTGTTCTTTCTTTTAGTAATAAATATGGGCATCGAAATATAATTTTTTACTTATTCATTCATTAATTTATTAATGCATGCAATTTATTTATCAATTCGTGTATTCATTTCATTGTGCCCCAGACACAATCACAGGTTGACATAAAAACGTAAAAAGAGAGTTTGTTTGTTTTTTAAGTACCCTACCTGAGTTTCTCAATTAGTGACAGCATCTGCTTTTGGATTTCAGGTTTGTAGCCAGCCAGGGTAATCTGTTTAAAATGTACAAAGGGATGAACTGGAAAGAACAATTAAATGTGTTCATTGCTAATGAATGATTTTCATGCTGGGTGAGCCCATAAAAAAGTAATGAGAGTTATACAATGGGCTGAGCTTAAGCACTATCCAATTCCCTAATTCACGTTCACCCACTGGCTGAAAATGGATTCAAATGGATTCATCAGTACACAGTCTATCAGCTAGCATTTGCCATGTAGGAGAGATTTTCAGTGTCAAGTCTAATGAGTTATTACTAATGGCAGGTAGTTCCTGGCAACAGCTGGTAGCATTTATCTAGAATAAGAAAAGTATAAATGAGTTCCATGACAACCTGTACTGGCAGCAGGAAAAGATAAAGGGGAATGCAGAATGGAGAGACCACCTGAAGGCAGAGGGAAAAATGCAATGCTAGTTGGTTTAAAGGTTCAAGAAGACACAGTATATCACACACTTGCCTTGGGTAACCCGGTACAGAAAGAGGGATTTTCAGTAGATCTTCAGATAAAGATGAAGAGGCTTGTGTTTTTTGCTTAAAAAAAAAAAAGAAAGAAAGAAAGAAAAAAGAAAAGAAAAGAAAAAATCTTTTCAAGAATCTTCTAGAAGATTCAGTGAAAAGTGTTTTCTCAATGCAGATTTCAAAGTTCCATTCTACAGTTGAACCTTTGGTTTGTATCCTTTTAAAATTCTCTCTTAAAGGATAGAGATTAGCAGCTTTTAAAGATTTGAAGATTACTGGCATACTACAGAAAATTGTGTCTTCTGTGGCCTTTGAATTTGATTTCTTCAACAAAGTATAATCTCCTTAGACTGTTTCTTCTTCATACTTGCTTCTTAATGATCCAAACTGTTCTATCAGCTTGATTGATATTAGCCATATCAATCATTAGTAGATCATTCTATTGTTATTAACTGTCCTACTTTTTACAGTGATTTATTAACCAATTATTAGAGTAATATACTAATCAAATGAACCAAGTTTAGTGTTTCACAAAATATTAATGGGAATGTTTCTTTTCCATCAAGGCTTCACCGTTTGACTCCTGCTTATATGTTTACATACCATCTTTGGTATAAGCCTGGGCAAACGCGATGCAAAAACAATGAGGAAACCATGGTGGGATGGTTAATTTCATGTGTTAACTTGACCAGGCCATGGGTGACCACACATTTGTTCAAACATTATTTGCAGGTGTGTCTGTAAGGGTGTTTTGTGATGAGTTTAACATTTAAATCGATAGACTGAATAAAGCAATTTGCCTTTCCTAATGTGGGTGGGCCCCATCCAATCAATTGAAGGCCCAATAAAACAAAAACAATGACATTCCCATGAAAAGAAGAAATTCTTCTTCCTTGATT
>NW_011888811.1:3358004-3361145 GCF_000151845.1 Pteropus vampyrus
TCCATAATCGTATTTTGATTAAGTGAATAGAGAGCTACATTTCTAATATTAACATTATTTCTGTTTTTCATTTCTTTGTGTCAGAACCATAAATAGGGTACATTAAAGATTGTTTTAAATACTTCAGAAAATGTGATTCAGTTTTATAATGTAGTATAGAATGAGGTCACTAAAATATGTGAAATCATATTTCTCTCTATTTCACTTTCACATGAAACTATGATGATGAGTACAGAAAATGCTAGAGATATTTTATAAATGTTGATATTGACGAGATTATGAGTGTGTATGTGCCCAAGTGTGTTTTTCGCCTTAAGTTTTGCAGTGTTGTTATCATTAAAATCTATCTTTTTTTAATCAGGAAAAATTTATTTTAAAAAATAGACAATTATAGATAATACTTAATGACATGTCTTAATTTGCCTCCTTCATTTTTTACTATATTATAGTGGAAGTGTTTTTGTTAAAAATTCATATTCTATATTATACTGTAAATGTCTATAAAATCTGGCGATAGGAGAGTATTTGAAATTTTATACAACAAATTAGAATTATTTACTCATTTTTCTTTTTTCAAACCAGATCGAATAGCAATTTAGTAGTAATAATACTATCTGACTTTACCATAGGAAATTAACTTTAAAAAAGTGCTTTCTTACCAAAAGGCAAATCAAGAAGTTGGAAAGGATTCTGCTATTAAATTAGTATGGCAAACATATACCAAATATATTTCGGTTTATGTTTCTTGCTAATTAGCATACTTTTCTCTAATAGAAGATGAAGAAAATGCATTTGCGATATTAACTTTCCAAATAAACTATTTCTTACTGAAGAATACTGGTTAATAGTCGTTTATAGGCGAGATAGTGAGATTTTGGAGGGTTGAAGGAATTTGGTTACTTCTAGGCAGAATTTTTCAAGGAAAGTAGAGGGGTGAGGGCTAAAATGTGGCTGTATCAACATGCTTCCCAAACAACATTTAGGTGGTTTTTTAGTTATTTTTATTTTCAGTTAAAATATTGGAAATTGTTTGGATATCACAAAGTAGTTACCAGATGGGAAATAGGCAAAACACACACACACACACACACACACACACACACACACACACGCACGCACACACTCATGCATACACGCACGCACACACATGCACACACAAGGAAACCAAAGTATGATGGAATTTGGAAACAGAGATAAACTTTCCACTGTAAGGAAATCTAGATCTGCTCTTTGAATTAAAGATCAAGAAACAAGAAAGCTGGCAAACATAGCCCTGATGAGAAAAGGCAAACTTTATAGACAAATCCAAATTTTCCAGAAAATCTTATGTTGCACATTTTCATTATTCCTGTAAAAGCACTAAAGGATTTTATTTATTTTGAAACAGCACTGACGGTCTTGCAGTTTTGAAGAATACATTAGAAGGGCTGAAAAAATGCTAATCTCCTCCCAAAATATGAATAATTTAAACTTATTTCCTCACCAACTAAAGTAAAATCATCCCCTGTGTATGGAGCACCTACGTGGACTCAATTAACACTCTGGAAGATGTAAGAGAAATGCAAGATACACCCTGTGAGCTTCTTAGATAGTTTGCTTAAGAGATGTAACTGACATAAAATGATAAGAGAATGAAATGGTATAGGCAGGTAATCAATGGTCAAATTATGCAGGACAGAAGAAAAGCACTTTGCTTCTACGAATTGCTGTGAAACATCACAAGCTGCAAGAAAAGAAAAATAAAGAGACAAGGTTGAGGATGAGAAAATGCAAGGACCAATTATTCCCTTACAGGTACACATGGGGGACCATGTTCTGCGAGGACAGACTTGAAACTGCCATTTCTTTTACCCTAACAACTTAGGTCACTTTGGAACTTGAGATGTTTTTGAGCATTTAAGGATAGAGAAAAAAAATGGTGGGTGAGAAAAGTTAAAATTTTTTTAAAGTATTTATTGTAAATATTCTCAGAAAATTTCTGGCTTGTTCAGGTGCTTTGGGTTCTTCTCTGGAGCCACTTTTTGCTTTTCGAATGCTGTTTAGGAGCAAGTCCTCACATGCCACTGGACACTCTTCCTGTTGACAATTTTGACCTTTATTAATTCAGGTCTGCTCAATCTCCACGACTGATCTGTCAATGCTGACACCTTGTCACACTCTGATTTTGCAGAGAGAATGCTGAAAGAGTTCACAGGCCATCCCACTGGTTGACTTGATACCAGAGAGAAAATAATAATAATAAAAGCAGGACCGACCTCATTGTCTTTCTATATTTAAACACAAGCTAAATTGAAGTTGCACTGAGGATTACTCATGTGTCCCCGAGAGTTCTCAAGATGAATACCAGACATATTATGGGACTAGTTATACTATTCATATGCTTATATAAATTGGTTTTCATGAGTAAATTTCCTGGTTTGCCCTTTTCTGCTGAAATATGTCCCTTGTTGCAGGGAAATGCAATAAAGCAGTAGAGTGTGTTTTTTAATCTATGGAAAGTTGAAAAGGTTACATGCTGTGTGTGAGTTTTCTATTCTCAGAATATACATACACATTCCATGAAACAAACAAAAAAATCAGCATAATTTAACAGATCCCTGTGTCTTCGTTATCCCTACACCATAGTTTTTTGGCAAAGAATGCGTAAAAGTAACTTTGCAGAGACACAGCAGTTTGTTTCTGTAAATTTCAATTGGCAATCATGACCTGAGGTCTTTGCTATGCAAAGAAACTGAAATTGAGAAGCATGTACCCTTTGAGATTAAGTTATTAAACTACAACATTCAGGCTCAATGCTGTTTAACCAATAAAGTAAACCGCAATTTGCTGACATTTACTTTAAACAGATATTTTTGTTTCGCCAGTTTTTCGTCACATTAGCCACAATATGATACTTATAAAATAGACACTGTTTACTGATTATGCTATCATTAGGGTGTTATTATTTTATAAGAATGTTTTGTTTAATTTGAATCACTACTCATTTTGGTTACTTAAAAGTAGCCAACAAAGGGAAGACTAGGCTGTGAAATGCATAGGTTTTCTCTCTTGAGGGCTAACTGGGTTTTAAAGAAATGATATCATCAAATATGAGAATTAAAAATTTTAAAAATAAAATCTTGAAGAAATTCCCTCATTCAA
>NW_011888811.1:3361695-3369498 GCF_000151845.1 Pteropus vampyrus
AAAAAAAACAGAAAGAAAGGTATCTAGTCCCAAGAATTCTTAACCTGTTAACAGATTCATAGTCACAAGCATAATATTCAAACTGTTATTCCAAACCATTATTATATCTTCTCTAACATTCTAAATATGCAAATTTTACAGCCTATTTCTTATAAGAATATTAAAGGCAATCATTTATTTGGAATAGTATTTATTTAAATTAATTTAATTATCTATTCACACATAGGCCATACTCCGTGATTTTAGTACATTGGTTAAATACTTCATTATTCATATGAGAATGCAAAAGATTTTGACAGTCTCTGTTAGACAGCTTAGTTTATCACGTAGTTATTGGTATTTAAATGATTGTTTCCTACTCCCAACTACATTAAGACTCCATGTTTTATCTGTTATTTTCACCAAAGGTTTTATATTTTTAGTTGATCTTTAATGTAGAAATAATGTATAATATATGATACACCAGCATCATCATACTTGGAAACTTCATTAAATATATCCTCATTTCAGCTAAGAACTATGGCATATATTGTATGAATCACTAAACATAAGGCGTCCAACATATTCCAAAGAAGAGTAATCCTACTCAATACTCCACTACAAATAGCACAACACTATTCACCTAAGTTTGTGAAATAGTCCTGTTGTCATCTTGTGATACACTGTTATAAGTAAGACACTTAGATGTTTCAGAATAAGAAATGTTTATCTGTGTCTAAAACTTTTTCTTAAACTTTTTACACCAAGAATCTTTTCATATTTCTAAAAACTAGAGTAACATAAAACATATTTTGGGTAACTCAGCCCTGGCACATTAAGGAATTAGTTTTATTAAATACTCAAAGCCATTGTGACCAAACACCTCTAATATCTGAAATTTTCACACTTGAAGATAATTTAGTTTTTATTACTATATTGTACTAAAATTTGGAGTTAGAAAATACATCGGTATAGTTCCTGGAAAACCTAGGAGAGGACTTCAAATAGGTATAAGGACAGGTCATGATATTCTTCAAATCATGTGATTCTCTAAACTTCTGCAACCTTTCAGTGATTTCTCACCACTGTTGAAAATAACAACAACAACAACAACAACAAGAAATAAACCAACCTATACGTTTTCTTTGTTCTCACAATTATCCAGTACCTTGTAATTATTGTGTGCAATAGGGTTAGAAGCAAGAATTTTCTTTCAGTAATTCATGAAAGCTGTCCATCTATCATCAAAGTCATCATCCTGCCCTCAGTTCTGTACTCTGCCCTTAAGGACGAAGCTGAACATGACATTAATAATAACGTCTAATTAATGTATTCCTATCTGTTTCATTGAAGAAAGTTATATGGCGCATTTCCAGAGTCACAGGAGCGCCCTTCTAGAATGCTGAAAACGAGTCTCAATTTTTCAGTGCCAAAGCCAAAGAAGTTTGCAGTAGTATCGTACTGTGCTCGGTTGAAATTTCACATATGAAACTTCTCACCAAATGAGAAATAAGAAAAATCATTTTGAGCATACAGGCAAATACATCGAAGGCAATCTCCTCATCTGTGACTTCTCGTAAGTCATTAAAAATATTTATTCTACATTAAATAAATGTTACTGTCAAACTTTTCACCGGCTTCTCTTCACAGATCTTTAGTGTTGGATAATCAGGTGTTAATATCAATATGGTTCATCAGGGGAGATGAAGATAATAATGAAGTCACATGGACATTGACATTGCTGAAGAGATGAAGAAATTTGCAAAATGAAGTCTGCAGACATTTTTTCAAAAAACTTTCATGCAGGAATAACCTATGCTTCAGATAAAAGCATGGGCTTTCTTTTCCTTTAAAAAAACAGTTGCATTCATTTTAAGAAAGACAGCAAACAGAAAAATAAACTATATTTTTATTAATTCTAAATGAAATTTTAATTCTAACTTTAAAAATATTTAAGATGCAATTTTATATTGTATTTTGTGACCTTTAATTGGGTATTTTAAAGTGCTACTGTTTTATATTTTAATGCTGGTGTGTTTTAAAGATAGTTTCTCATGATACAGCCTGATATCATTTGGCTCAAATAATTAAAAATATCAAAACTTATAGAATATCTAAGAAATATGGTGTAATGCCTTTATTTTAACAGTTGACAAAATTGGATAGAAAGATGTCATATGACTTGAGCAAACTGGTATGACTTAACAACAGGCAATATTAAGACAAATTATTTTAGCTGAAAAACCATGAACATATATTTTTTGAGATAAAACATATAAATATCATAAAATTTGTTTAATAGGAAGACCATTAGTAATGGTATTTTGGAAAAAGAAAAAAAGAAAAATCCTTTCTATGAATTGAATGTGTCTCTCTCAAAATTCATGTGTTGAATCCTAACCCCGATGTAATGATGATAGGATGTGCGACCTTTGGCATGACCAGGTCATAAAAATGAAGTCCTCATAACTGAAACCAGTGCTCTAGTGAAAGAGTTCCAGAGAGCTCCCTTACCCCTGTCAACATGTGAAGACACAGTGGGAAGACAGCCATCTATGAATTGGGAAGAAGAATTTCACCAGAATCCAAATCTTTAGCTCCTTGAGCTTATATATTCTTGCTTATTATTTAGGCTACCCAATCTTTGGTACTTTTATGACATAGCAGCCTAAATAGACTAAGATAGAAATTGGTACAAACTGACAACAACAACAAAAAAGCAATATAGTCGTGCCCCCCTTATCCTCAGTTTCATTTTCTGTGATTTCAGTTACTTACAGTTAACTGCGGTTAGAAAACATTACATGAAAAATTCCAGAGATAAACAGTTCATAGATTTTAAATTGCACAGCATTCTGAGTAGAGTGATGAAATCTCAAGCCAACCCACTTCATCCCACCCTGGATGCAAGTCACTCCTTTGTCTACTATATCGACACTGTATACAAGCCTTGTCCATTAGTCACTTAACAGTTATCTCAGTCGCCAGATCAACTGTCGTGGTATCATAGGGCTTCTGTCCAAGTAACTCTTATTTTATTTAATAATGGCCCGAAAGCACAAGAGTGGTGATGGATATTTGGATATGCCAAAGAGAAGCCATAAAAGGTTTTTCTTTAAGTAAAAAGATAATTAGGCATAGGAAAAACACTGTACTATTCTGTTTCAGGTACCCATTGGGGGTCCTAGAATGTATCCCCCAAAGATAAGGGAGCCAGCTGTATTTAGACAATGTGTTTTCAATTGTAAGACTAAGGACATGCATTTTATAAATAATGTATATAAAAGCCATAGATTTTTTTTTTTTTTAAACCAGAAGAACCATTAGTAATTATCCGTTCAAAAACCAAAAGAAAAAGCCTTCAAATGCATATGAGTAACCTGGATTCCAATCAAATTATGTGATTGGCTTAATTTCACACAGCTAGTGAAATGCAAAGCTTTCCATAAATCATCAGGTTTCCTGACTTCTTATAGATAACTGCCCATTACCCATAAACTTTCATTGATTCTGGACAACTAAGAACCACTACATACACTAAGAACAGAATTTTAAAAAAAATATATATGTTTAACATTTCGGCTATAAGTAAAAAAAGAAAACAGTGTAATGTAAATAACACAGCCTTAATAGGGAAAAGAATAAGGATACACAAGTCCTGTTTCATAAATTAGTTGTGTGTCGAGTCTCAGATTCCTCATCTATGAGTTCTGGTGATAATAAACGCTGCAGCAGAAAGATTCACAAGGATTAAATTAAAAAAAAAACTGACATAACACAGTTTTGGCATGCTGTAAATACAAAGAGCTATAGAAAGATCAATGATCTCTATTAGACTATTCAGGGGGAATTTTAAGGTGATAACATACCCGACTGAGTTGATAACGGTCAGTTCCAAGTGCATCTGCTAAACACTGCAGAAAGAATACTATTCTGACTGCACCTTTAAAACAAATAAGTCCTTAGTTTGACCCCTTTTGTCCATCTCATTATTGTATCAAGCAGAATATGGAGGAAAAAAGCTCCCAGTTAAAACTTGAGTTTTCTGATTTACTAGATTTCATTCAACGAACAGAGGGCAAGAATCTACAAAGTTGATGTGGCCAGTGTTCAAATCAAAGCTTGTGGAGTGTCTTGATGGCTTTGGACCCTAGGAATTTTTAAACCTTATGGATATAAACTCCAGGATGAGGAAAGTGACATTTAAATGCAGCCAAAGAGTTTTCTAACCGTGACCCAGAGTTACTTCTTATCTCTATGCAGAAGCTGGCCTCATACTTGTATACATGTTCTTATTTTGTTGTTGTATTTTCTGAATTATTTTTGTAACATTAAGAATTGTATTCTTCATTTCTAAATTCTTGGTCCTTTTTTTTTTTTTTTTCCAGCTCTTTCTGCTCCTCTTTATCATCTCTTTTTTGGTTCCTCATTTTGTGATTCCATTTATATTTTATATATTTATGTACTTTATGAATGTATGTGAGAATGTTATATTCTGCATCTCTTAATTGTGAGAGCTGAAGTACCTGTTGATGTAAATCTTTTGTTTATTGTTTTTGCTGACTCTAATGCCTCATTTTCTGGTACATTTGGGGATATTCGAATGGAAGCTCATATTTATTCTAATCTGTGGAATATCTGAATGGTTAAATTCATGACATTATTCCCCCTGGTGTTCTCTTTCATTCCATAGCTTTTCCAAGAGTCAAGGGTCACTGCTGACTTTGTCACTGCCCCAGTCCCATTCTGGCTTGAAAATATCCTGAAAATATATGAAAATATATGAGAGGATTAAGGTTCATCTCTACCCAGGAAGGCCAATATAGGTGCTCACTGCTCACAAACTTTGTTTCTGTCTATTGCTTAATTTCTATCCCTCTTTCATTTGTCTTTTGGTTATTTCCTTCAGGTCCTTGATCTCAGAAACACAACAATATTATTTTACGATTCTCATCTTGATTTTTTAGGAGGGCCTCTCGGTTTATGTGCTTTGACATTGCCAGAAGAGAGAGGTCAATTTTCCTCATTAGTAAAATGGTTCTCTGACTTCCCTTCCAGTTGGACATGGGCATGTTTACAAAAAGCCAATGGTAAGTGGGAAGAATTGATGTGTTCACCTTCTGGGTGACTTTCTTAAAGACAAGTTACTTGCCTTGAATGTTTTAGCCACTGAGTCTCCAATCCTCTTTTTACTGTTTGAAAACCAGTAACAAATGAAGCACCAACTGTTCACATCCAGTGAAGGAAGTCACGTGTTGCAGAGGTCAGAACGACTGTTCAGCCTGGATCTTTAAGTGACCACATGAAGTAGAGACTCTTACCTGGCCTGGATGTCATTTGAAAAGAAAAGCCCCAATGAACTCGTCTGTTGTTTGAATCTCTACATTCTGTGGACTCCTAAGGAAGCCAGCCTATACCCTGACACATGGCACGCCATTTTTAAGGGATAACTTGACTAGATGTCCTAAAAACGCTAAGGCAAGGAAAATGTCAACTTTCACAAACAAGTTCTCTAATCTGTTAACCGAAGATTACAATTGAAATTAAAATAAAGAAATCAGGATCTAGGGGAACAAAAAAGAACACGTGGGGGAGGGGGGCAGATAAAGAGTTTTAATGTGACAGAAAACTGAAAAAAGTCTATCTTATCTTATGCCAGGGGGGGAAAAAAGTTGTAATTACCCAGTAAGATAAAAGCTGTTGAATTTGTAGCAATGGAAATATTAAGACAAATTAAATACCAAGCTTATCTCTGCTCTGTGCTATCAATATTTTATACTAAACATCTGTTCCTTGTATCTCATCTCAGAAACACTTCTACACTTTATCAGCACAAGCACAGCTTTTCAAAGCAAATTAAGCTAAACCGTTTTCACTTAATCACCAATTGATCACAACATGCAGAATGCCACATATTGATCTCTAAGAGCCCCATTTTTCCCAATTCAGAAAAGCATATTGGAGGAAACACTTGATTTGCAATCAGAGTAAACTGGTTAGGCTTACACTTCTGACATATTTTAAGTAGGAAGTATTTCAGTGATTAAAAGGATAAAACAACAAACATTTCAATGAGAGGTGAAAAATAAGCAATTTCCACCTTTTAGTTTGAACAGCCTTCAAGCGACAGGAGATCTTCCAGATCCTCTAAGCTTTATTAAGTCTCACTGGGGAATGCCAGGAGGAAGATGGACATTTTGTCCTGTAGGCCACTATGATATTGATATCTGAGAATCAGAAGCGGTTTTTCTTCATGAAATTTGCCCAAGGCCATTATGGCAAGCTAGGGGGCATGTGGATTTACTGCCAAACACCAATCTAGTCCAGGCTGCCTATTCCAGGAGCTGACAGTCATTGCATATGAGTGAAGGGACACACTACGTCCACGTGGTGTTGGTAGATGCCGTCCAGGTCTGGAAGGCTGCCCTTCCCTGACATACATACGAACCCATTGTTGTGCTTTCTTACCTTTCAAGACGGGCTTTAAAAAATTAAATATCAATATAAATTTGAAAAAATCTTACTTTATTTGCACCATGGTATGAATCAAATAAAACATTTATTGACTGGATTTGGGCTCTGACCGTCAATTTTAAAACATCTGATCTAAGCCTCCTAAGTCAATATAGAAAAAAGGAACGGGAGGCCCATAAGGAAAAAGCATGAGAACTGGTACTGGAACCTAAGCTTCCGGACCACGGTGCCCGACGGTCCTTGCTTACCACAGACTCTCCTAGTTTTAGCACTAGAGTTCCACATCTGAGGAAACCATTCGGATCTGGGCAAACCGAAATGGTTAGTCACCCTATTCTAGACTCTTGAATCAGCAACTTTTTTTTTTTTTTTCCTATCACATCCTGACTGCATCTTTCTTTATTCCTATCAATAAGAACATATTATGAGCTTGTGGCCTTCATAAGTTTATGCGGGGATGGGGCGGTCAAGGTCCCAATGGTAGCTACTGATCCCATTAACTGTGACATTGCTCACTAAGCCAGAAATAGGGCTAATAGGGGACCAGCAGTCAGATAGACTAAATGATTATCTTTGGTGTAGAAATTTAGCTTCTGTGACCACTTAACAAATCACTTACTCAAGAATGTCACATATCGAGAGACTGGAGATTGCATATGGTTATTTTGGTTTTATAGTTCTCTCAATAGATAAATATAGATTTAGATTTAAAATATATACATATATGTATTTTAGTTGTCAAAAAGATAACCTGAAAAAAATAAAAAACTCTATTTCTGTTTTACACATATGTTGCATTCATTGTTCACTAAAATTTCTATCATTTAACGAGTTAGTGTGGCAGATTAAACCTCATACATTATACAAATTTCATCCATTTCCATAGCATGAACAAGACCTCAGGGAAAGAAAGTGAGCAAGGCTTACGAACTGTGAGGTTACAGATCTATTACTCATTTTACTTCAAGACCCAGGGAATCTATCTGTGCTCAGAGTTCCAACCAACTTCAAAGGGAGACTTATGATCACAGAAGCTCTATGAAATAATGGAACAAGAATAAAATTGGCCCTGTGTGAATTAGATTGCAAAGGCAGGAACCTAGCTTCATTTACCTAAGAAGCTAACGTTTAATTTAAAACCTTTACATGCCCTCTGTAGTTTGCTAAGAGTCCAGATTTGGTACCAATGACTAGCCCAGAGAAACTAACAAAGAAATTATGGTGAGATAAAACAAAAGTGAGTAGTTTTTCTTTTACTTTTTTCAAATACTCATCCTTACATATGCACTTTTTTTTTTCCAGAGCCAGCATAGAAGTGACAATTAGAGGATGACTTTTTTTTTTTTTTCC
>NW_011888811.1:3369548-3377742 GCF_000151845.1 Pteropus vampyrus
TTTGTAAAATAAAGCCTAGCTTTGAAGCCAGGATCTCTGAAATGAGGCATTGCAAATGTCCTTTGATGAATCAGTCTGTGTGAAGGAGAAAGGAAGAAGGAGAGGGAGCAGCAGATTGATTGCAGCTAATGTACCTCTCATGCCATGCCCTTTTAATCTTCCTCAAACAGCCGAGGATAATCAAGAGGTCAATCATGAATCCATCAAGGGGTCCTTGTCTCAGGGCAGTTCCCAAACGGTTGAAGCCCTCACACAGATATGCCATTAGAAGCATTTCGCCAGAGTTGGGCAAGAGTGGGCATGGGGGACACTAAGAAACACCAACTTGAGGGACGCTCTGCCAGCCAAGTGGGAGAACATTTCCGGTGAGGAACACTCTGCAGGATGTGTAAAATCGACTGCACCATGAACTTCATTCATAAATAAATAAATGAGAACCTCACATTTCCTGAGTCGTGGTGGGCATGCAAGATATTCTGGGTGCAGTTAAAAATTCATGCCTAGAAGAAGACAAGGAGAGAGTGGAAAACTCAACTGTGGTTAAGAAACAGCACTGTTACAGCTTGTAACCTCTGTCTGCTGACACTCCAGAGACACTTCTGCAAGTTGTCCTAAATGTCCCCTTAGGGATTTCACGCCTCAGGAGGCCCTCTCTCTCTAAAATAGAGAGAGAAAATATGAGTTTAGGGGCTGAGAAAGAATTGCTCACATTAGAAAGCCATAATATCTGTGAAGTTTGCTGAGTGTAGGGCTGCCAGCTTGCTGTCCTTGGTAGAAGCACTTCACAGCTTCGAACCTGCTAGCCTATAAAGAAATAGCCTTTTCCTTTTCTCCAAGAACATCTCGGACTTCAGATGGCAGCCCTTTTTAAATTTTGGATGAGGTGTCAAATGAAATTTGACAGCTAACTGATAGGTTCAAATTCTCACAGGGCAGTCTATCCCTGAGGACACAGAAAAACTAATTCACTGCCAGGCCTGCGAATTCTCAGTGATCCCTATCATTCCACATTCAGTTTGATGTGCAACCAACTGCTTTTTCTGGTGGGTACATGGTACCTCTCATTAGATGGCCCCTCCGTGACAAAAGACAATGATTTTAGAAGACACGTCATTCCCAAAAGTTCTCTGATGTTCCAAAATTTATTTATTGGCAAAATTAAGAATTGCCTGTTAGTGAAATCACTGACCCTAAATGAAAAATGTTATTTTTAATATCACTTAGGTCTCATCTCATCAATACTCTCTCAATCTAATAATATTAACAATTCAAATTATACGGCTTGGGAAGTATTAAAAATAAGCTTGATTTTTATTAGCATCTCACCATATTTCTAACCCTGGTTACTCTAGATTTTCCTCATCGCTGTTTATATCTCCCAATGCATAGGGGTTGATCCTGTCCCAATCATCGAATCAACTGAAACTTGAAGCTGGAAATACTTAAGCAGCTTTAATCTCACCCCCCGTCTTGAATGTGGGGAGGGCATTGTTGCAGTGGTTATTGTCCAAATGTAGGCTTAGCTACCCTTTACTACATCTGTAACAATAGACAATTACTAAATCATTTGCATCTCCTTTGTCTCATAAGTAGAATGAGATATTAGTAGCACCTCATGCATGGGTATTGGGAGGTTTGAGACAGATGCTGCCTGGCTCAATAAATGGCATCTTAAGGGAAATAAATATCAGTCTGATAGATAGCATAGAATACTGTGCTGTATGACAGACACAGTACATTCTGCATTCTGTTATATAAGTTCTTCAAATATGGCCTGGAAAACAATGTTTTGGTATTAAAGAGGTCATTGGGATTCGCTGCTGTCCTTTCAGTCCCAACATGTTTCTGAAATGATAACAGGGAATATAGTCTTGAGTTTATTGTCTGAGCTCCTCCTATGTTAAAAAAAAAAGAAAAAAAAAGATTAAATTTGTGCTTTGGTCCCTATGTCTATAACCCATTTCTTCCAGTCTGTGAAAGATTGCTATGCTGGATAAGCAATGTCAGTTTCAATGAAAAGGGATGATGGAATGAGCCCCGTGTATGCCACCTTGGCTTCTACTGAATGGAGAACAGAACCAGGAGAGTTTGAGTTTTATCATTAAATAGGAAATTGTGCACCTTTATGTGCCATAATGTTCTTGCCTACGAATAAAGCATTTAGAGTATATTATTTCAAAGATCCCTTCTATGTGGATAATCTATAAGACAAGTTGTTGTGAGGCAAATAGAGTGGCTAGAATAGGTGGTCACTGAGAAGGCCCCATTTGAAGTACAATTTGAAAGAGGAGAGGGAATTTGCCACGTAGCTATCCAGGTGAGGGTATCCCAGGTACAATGTCTAAGGGAAGCAAGATGCATCCCCAGTGTTGGATAGGGGTATGTGGAAGATGAGGTCAGAAAGTGAAACAGTTATTCGGGCAATTCTAAGAATGGAGGCATTTTAGCAAAATGAGAAATGATTAGAGGGTGTTAAGCAGAGGAGTGAAATGATTGGGCTTGAATTTTAATGGGGTTCCTCTGAGGATAGTAGAGAGTGGGGGGGATGGGTAGCAGGCAAAGATTCGAAGCAAGGCATTCATCTAGGTGGCTTTTGTAGTAATTTGGATTAGAGATGTCGATGGTAGTGGCGGGGCCCAGGGTGTAATTAGCCCAGGAGGTAATTAGAAATGATGGGATACTAGACATATTTTAGATTTAGAGACACTAGAAGGTTTCCTGGAGGGCTAGATGTGGAACTATGAATATAAGAGCAGATAGAGAAAGGAGAACGCAGTAGTAGGATCTGACACACAAGACAGGGACTGGCTTGGGGTGAGGCTATGGTACTAGGCAGCAAGACAATAAAAGGGAACAAATGCCAGTAAGAGGGTAAATGAAGTGAAGGGCGTGTATGAAAATATTCTTTGATGGGTTCCATTTTCGCTATGAGGTAAGAAGCAGTATCATCAGCTGAAAATAAGTGTGGGAAAGGAATATTAGAGGACTCAAGAGAGAAGCTGTGAAATTGCGAACTAAGAAAAGGGGAGAACAATTAGACTGGGAGCTAAAGGATGAATGCTTGGCGCCATTATATTCTCAGCTGAGAATTTCGTTTGTGGAACTTAAATGACACCCGTGAAAGTGTTCTCTGCTGCATTTAAGCCGAACGGGAGTGAACGTGAAGTTTCATTTTTAAAGGTTGTTGGTTTTACCAATTGAGTATGATGAAGTGAGAAAGGAAAGGAAGTCACAATATTACCAAGATCATTATTAAAACAATGGGCCAGGAAGGGGGGTGGACATTAAATGATGAGAAGCCGACACAATCCATAGATTGGTGGTGCTGATGTTATTGACAGAGGCTGTCATTGAAGGCGAAAGTCAGAGATGGGGTACGCACGATTGTTATTGTAGTTACTGTCAATTAGGCATGATTAGAACACACTCTCAAGATCTGACCTGGGGAGTGAGTAAACACAGTAGGGTGGCAATAGAAATCTTTGGTGAAGATCAGTTTTGAAAATTAGGGTCTAGGGTGTTTGTAAAAACATCTATCACTATAAATTAGAATAGTTTTGCTGGAGAGAGTGACAGTGAACCAAGGGGTAAACTCATCTAGAAATGAGAAGAAATAACCTGAGATTCTGTTGTTAACGGCAGAGATACTGGTGATGTAATCCAATAGCATGAGTTTCAAAGTTGGGGATTTTAGGAAAATGTGAGGAAGATTAGTATGAAAGCAGTAGAAAGGAACAAGGAAGACATCCGTCTCATGTGTAGGACCGAGTATATGAGGACAAAATGCAAACATAGTATAATTTGAACATCATAACCCAAATTTAATACGCTTTAGAGTGATTGTGTCTTCTATGTTACCCTTCTTTATATTAATTCATATTTCACTGATGGATTAGTTTACTCTTAATTAATTTAAATGGAAAGCAACATAGATCCTATGATTACAATTCTTAATTCTTAATGTCACATCGAAAGGGAAATCAGTAAACTTTAGGTAAAACAGTTGTACTATTTAAAATGGGTCTTCTGTCTTTTCTGGATAGGTGAGAGAGAAATGCAATGAGAGGTGTTCTTGTTGCAAGGAAGAAGCAACTCTATATACTGTTTGATCAGTTATTTCTAACTCATTTCCTATTTTTCCTTTTAGAAAACCTACCCCACCAAGAATTTCAATAGTAGCGAGTAAAATAATTTGGGCAACTGACAGGCAATTCAATTTCTTGGCAGATTTTTAGATAATCAGACACTCAGGAGAAACTTGTAAATTTGCTTTATTCATGGCCAATTTACTATGGCACATTTTTCTCTACCAGCTTAACTCAACTTTTTACTCGACAGAGAAGTGGAGCATCATTACATAGCAGCACAACTGGCTTAGGTGGTTAAGCGGGCACAGATCATCATTTCTGCAAACAAGCCCTCACCTTGCCTCCTGTACTCTTAAATGAATTGTACTAAGGTCTTTGTTCATCTATGAGAAAGCTTATGCCAGACTCTCGTGGCTCAAATACACAGGGGGAATAGAAATAATTCTTCTGACTCTGTGCCTGGAGCCAGTGGACTCTGAAGCAATTACCAGAAGATTAAGAGACCAGCTAATTCATGGGTCAAGAGCTAGAGAGCTAAGGTGGAACCAAATATAAATACTTTGAAGAAGTAACTATATACGTGCTATGAGAAATACAGGGCAGGGTATGAGTATATGTAGTGTAAAAGATACCTAATTTCTGCCAATAAAGAGGAAGCTAAAAGTGATGTATTCTGTTGTCTATGAGGGTCAACAGAGGCTCAAAGACCAGCAACAATAGGTTCCAGGAGAAGAGGCTATAATGGAAGCAATTTGCCCTTCTACCAGTGGTGGAAGAAAGACCGGATGTGGACTCTGAGAAGGAAAGCTAACTTTTGTGTCTCAAAAGCGATGCTGCCCAAGAAAAACACCTGAGCCCAAAGGAGGTGAACCACAAAAAGCCAGTGGTCTAGGAAGAGTCATAAGAGGCCGGATGGAGTTTGCCTGTGCCAATGCACACAGAGTTCTCTAGTGGAGGACTCAGAGTCTCCAAGGAAACTAGGAACACACCTGCAGAGGGGAAAGAAAAAAAAATAATAATTGTTCTTTGAACATCTGCCCCACCCAGAGCCATCAACGCAGCACTGCAGCTCTGACGCCAGCCAAGTGGGTCTATGTAACTGGAACATCCCTGCCCCTGCCTTGTTTATCGGGAGGAATGTTCTTCGGCCAGCTGTTACCATGTAGAAATAAAAGCCTGTTGTCACATGGCCCAATGAAAGACAAGGAAAAATAGGAATGTTAATTTTATAAATGTTTTTACTCTTAAATAAACAATAGAAGAATTTTTATTAACTGCATAGCAAATTAAATATCCTTACGGGCCAGATACAGTCCACTGGGTATACTGCCCTTGAGTATCAGTGATACTAAGAGCAGTTAAGGGCCTTTATATCTCTATCTCAGACATGGTCTTTGTTAGGATTACTCACTGTGGTATATGTCCTTTTTATTTTTTGTCTAAGTATTTTCCATTTTGTGAAAGTGAAAAAATTACTTATTGGTACCCTAAAATATGCTTTTTAAATATAATTTTTAGGTCATTATTTAGTCGCCTGCAAAATCAATAATCTTCAATATGATTTTTGAGCACTTTATTTCAATCTTTACTTTGCACCTTAGCTTGACTTATATTATTTTCAACTATGAAAATAATAAACAAAAATTTTAAAATACATAAGTAGAATCGATATATATATTTAAAATCTTACAATCACAGTGGTTACATCCATTATAATCATTTTAGTTCGAGGAGTTTCTCCCCTTCTCCTTCCTTCTTTCAGATCAAAACAAACAAACAAACAAACGTTCCATCTTTTTCAAGGCAGAGAGAGAGAAATGAAAATTCCCGTTGCCTTTTTTCTTCTCCTTTCCTCTTTTATACCCTCAGATAAAAGCACTGGTACGGATTTCGAACCCAGTATAAGAATTTATGTGAGACCTATAAAAGAAATTTAACTTCAAAACTTTAACTTGCCTTGTAAATGTAGAAACTAGATAGAAAAACTCTTTTGTTTAGAAAACTCCTTATTTGAATATGCATGGCCAAGTCCTAAGATTTAGCCAGGCTTGGGGAGGCTGAAACAAAGAAAGGGCAGTATGCTTTGCATAATAATGTGATGGGAATTTTCCACTTTTCCCTGAAGGCTTGAGAAGGATGATGTGGGAGAAAAAGGAGGAGAGAGAGAATGAAGACTGTTTGGGGGCGGGGGATGGTAGGTGTTAAACAATCAAGTTGCAGACTGGGGTCTAACACAACAGAGCCTCTGAGAAGTTCCTTGAAAGAGAAATGAAGGTGTAACTTCAAAAGTGTTGATGTCTGATACCCAATTCCAAGCTGATTCCACCTGAGTGCTCTAAACCTCTGCCTTTACCTGTGGGTCTTCCTTGAGAGTTAGAGACACCAGCACTGTGTGTTACTGCTGCTTTGGAGAATGATGACCAAGGGGTTCCCTTCCTGTTTTGAGAGAAGAGGTCCAGAGTGAGCTGCAGCAGCTCGAAGGAGGCAAAAAGACTACCGGAGAAGCTCAGTAGGAGTTCGAATCAACAGTGTAAGTTTTCATCAAGAGGATATGTGATTAGGACCAAGAAGATCTTAACCTTTCTCTCATCTTGATTAAACTTCAGATAGGTTTCTTTCTGACTCTAGGTCCCTGACCTCCCTTTTCTGAGAGTTTTTACTTGAGAAAAAAAAAAAAAACATTCAAGTGTAAATTCTCTTCTGCTCCTTTGAGATGTAAATCTTCTCCCAGCCTCTTGCTGGCTTTGCGATCTGGGAATTTCTTTCTCAAGACTTGGGATATGAAGACTTTGAAATGCAATCACCAGGAAAGACAGCACCTCCCTCCCAGTCTCTGCAGAAAGGGAGAAGCCTAGTCAGTAAGTTCCAATTACCAAACATCAGAGGACCCAATCACTAACTTCCCACCTTACACCCTAATATCTAAATACTCCCCACCTACTATCCATCAGACTTTTCCCATTAGCTTAACTCAATGCATTTAAGCTCTTCCATTTTTGTCTCAGGGGATTTGAATTCAATCTCTCTTTCTCCTCCTGCAATAGTCTTAAATAAAATCTTCCTTGCCATGTTAAACAAGGGTCCAGTGTAATTTCTCTTTGATATTGGGACTATCAATCAAATATCCTAAGAATTATTGGAAACTGAGGAGATCTTTGGATTTGGCACAGCTGCGTGGTACGGGAGACCTCAGTTGGCACTGCCTGCCAGCATCTATTCACTCTTTTTCTCATATCACAATGGGGATTTCACTTTAAAGGACCACCCCTTTCTACTGTGTAGAGCTTTGTGGGAACTGCCAGTCAATGGGCATTGCCTCCTCTCCCAGTTCCTTTCCAAGTGATGGATCTGTAACCTGGGTTGAGCCAGATCTACGAAAGGCTTAAGGGCATTTTCATTTTTAATTGAATAACTCAGGACAGAAGATGGTTGAAGCAAATTCATCTCAATGTCAGCAGCTTGCAGAGACTATTCATTCGTATTCCCTTGCCAGAGTCCAGGGCCTTTTTCTGCTGCAGATGTGTTACAGCATACAAAACTTGAGTTGTTCCTAGCTATCAAGCTACCCTACGGCCTTCTCTCATCACCTCCTATATTATTTATTCTTACATTAACCATCACTCACTGTTTGCTGCTTGCCATAAAATAACCATAACTGCAACATAGAGGATGGTAACTCAACTCATTTTTATGTGTATAATAAAGGACAGGGAAACCATAGAAGTATATTCCATCCTATCTTATTCTATCCTACCCTATCCTGTCATTTTCTTCTCTTCCCTCCTTCCTTTTAATTGTCCATTATCTCTCAATTAATTATCGATATATATGTTGGTCGGTACATATAGATTTTTAATTATATTTTTAACAGAGCTTTCTTAATGTTTTTTCTTTCTGTTAACCTTTTTCTTTACCTTTGTTTTCTATTTTTTCCTGAACAGCACCTGGTCACACCTTTGGCCCATCAGCGACTTATAAATGAGGAGACCCTAGAGTACAGACTGGGCAATCCACTCACTGTCCCTAAGGGCAAAGTCCTTGATGAGAGCTGTTCAGTGGCTGTGGATGCTAAAGATCACACTGATCTCTTTGAGATCTACCACTTA
>NW_011888811.1:3377792-3387503 GCF_000151845.1 Pteropus vampyrus
CACTCACTGTCCCTAAGGGCAAAGTCCTTGATGAGAGCTGTTCAGTGGCTGTGGATGCTAAAGATCACACTGATCTCTTTGAGATCTACCACTTAGGTTATGAAAGGCATTCTCATTGCTTTCTTCTCCTCTATGCTGTTTTCCAAGCTAGTTTGAGGTCAAGGCTTCACTACTTCATAGTCTCAGATCAATTTATGATTTCAAGAAACAAAATCTTTACATATTGTATATTGTAGGTATAAGGAAAGAAGGGCGTTGACGAATTTTCAAATTCATCATCTCTGCATTAGGAAGAACATGGAGTAACACAAAAGGAAAGCACATGACTTGAAGTTAATCAGATCTCAGTCAGAATCCTAACTCTAACATTCAAAACACTTTCAACTTTGGTTTCTATTGTCGCTGCTATTGTTTTAATATTGGGCATGTTTTCAGTTTCCTCATCTATGGCACAGGGATTACAATTTCCATTTTAGGTTGCTGTGACTTTACATAAATGACACTGTCCAGTGCCTAATACGTGACACACTAAATAAGCAGAGGTAATGAGAACGATGGTGACTAATTATTGCTTCTTTTATTACTGTGATGATAGCAATCTCTAATGATAGTGTATAAAAAAGTCTATTATCCATAAATATCATGGCACCACAGATGAGCATTAGTAACAAAACCTTTTGTAAAAGTAAGGAGCAAAATCTTTTTAATAAAGTCAAGACCACATTTGATGGGGACCCTGTTAGGAAAACACAGATGTGTTCAGGGCATAGAAACCTTTTGTTTATCTAAATGTAGAGAGAGATTCTCCACCAGATGAAATTTGGTAAGTGCTTATAACGTCAAGATAGATAGACACAAAGACTTAAAATCAGGAAGCACAACCTAGATATAAACACCACAACCTCATCTTTTGTCACTTAAATAATTAAAATGCTTTTCATTGAATAATGAAGTTATTTAACGAGAAACATCAGAAGAGCATCCAGCCAGCAGATCTAACTGTTTTTGCCTCGAGTGACATGTTCCCAGCAGTAGGTTAGATTATGTCTTCATAAAATGTATTCCGTCATTTTTTTCGGTGTTGTTATTTTTGGCAGATAGTTAGAAAAAGTATCTATCTATGTGGTGTGAAATCTCTGGATGAAAATAAGGGAGTGAATCCTAACGCAGGTGAAGAAGCCCTCCAACAATTACATGCCAAACCTATCCAGACCAGAGGGGTGAAAGTGACATGCACATAGACGGATTTTAACAAGTACAGGGATTTTAACACTCCAATGCCAGAAGTTTTGCTCTATCATATATTTTGAGAGAAATTGTAACTACATAAAGGGCATGATACAGAGTAAAATTTTTGCCCTATGTCACCATTTCTTTAAAAAAAGTGTTTTCATAGGTGTCTTCTAAAGGAGATTCCATGGTGAGCTAAGTTTGGAAAACACTAAAACAGATTTTACTTATTTTCCCATCTGGTATCTCTACTAGCCAATGTCAGAGATGCTGCTGACCACAGTTATCATCTATTTCTTTCTTTATAGCTGGGTGTAAGGCACAAGTTTTACCACATCCCTAACCTTCTTTGCAGTTCGGTGTGGCCATTTGGCTCAGCTCTCCCGAATGGAATGCAAGTCAATATCATGTATATTAGTTCATGACCTGGCCCATGAAACCTCTCCTGATCACTCCTCTATGTGCTTTCACATTTCCTGCCAAATGCATGACAAGTCTTCCTTTGAAAATGGCAGAACTGCTGTCATTTTGGGTCCTAGAATGAGCCCAGAACAGAGAGCAGAACTTTCTCTTGGCTATTTCCCTTCACTATATACTCAATTAAAAAAAAATCTGAATAATGTGTTTCAATTGAAACTGTTCTTCAAAGTCACGCTCTTGGCATTACGCAGGCATATCTCTGAGTTTTTTGACTTATGCATACTACAGTTTATTTGGTTAAACAGCATATGCACTGAACATCGGAAAAATGTCCACATGCAAAATGTCCACATTGTTTTTGCCAATTTCACATTAATTAGTAGAGGGATTATATGGAAACATCTTTCCTTGGGTTGCATATAACTTGATCAGTAATCAAGAGGATACATTTCAAAGAAGCTGATTTGAGATAAACAAAATGGAACCTATATTTATTTCAGAGTGGTGAAAGCACATTGAATTACAGCATATAATAGCATTCAATATTTTTATTGACTTCACATGTTTAACCTCTTATAGTTATTGCCAAAGTGGTAGATATTAAGCTGGGTTCTCGATTAGCTACAGCTTTTGGAAGAACGATGAATTTAACCAGCATTTATCTGAAGACCATTAAATACTGTATCCCAATACCAATCACTGACTCTCAGGCTAAAAGTGTTAATTAATAAGCATTAAATTTATTGACTCATAAATAGGCATCTCTTTGATAAGATTTTGAACTTCCTCAAAACAACATATAGTAATAATGCTATTAGAGTTCTAAGGAAAAAAATAAGTTTCCATAAAAATATTCCATCATTTATCTCACTGTAAATACCTATTGAGATCACTAGGTATTTATTTCTTCCATTTGGAAATCTAGACTTAGATATCTAAAATATATATATATATAAATATATATATTAATATTTTCACCAATGTAGATGTTCAAGATTGATTACAAACTAGCAAGCAAAATAAAGTGATTTCTTAAGGACATTAAGAGAGGACTAATTTCTTATTATAAGGCAGGCATATGTGCATATGTTTGGTTAGATACAACAAACACTTTCACATCTAGTGCTGAATTCAAGAGGCTTCTGGTAGCTAACGTGTTGAGAAAGAGTCTGAGGCAGAATCCTAGCTTAGTAAGAAGTAGTGTTGGCATTTTTTAGTGATGGTGGTCTTGAGTCCCTGGAACCACAATTGATGGTATGCCCAGGGTCTGCTCCTATAAATAGTAAACTAAATTCTGCTTGAAGTAAGTAAACTCATCATTGAGTGACATAGTTATTCTGATGTCTAGTTATGTAAGATTAAACTCATTTTTCTCTGACAGTTTGCCAAAAGAGTATATTTAAAACATATGGAAGATTTGGGTTACCAACTTTTTACTGGTAATAGGATATTATCTTGGAATACTAAACGATGTAACATAGTCTTGTCCCTGCCTTTGCTCTGTATGAGCATTTTTCCTATTTGGTCACAGTCATCTTTTTCTTTAGGGAAGAGTGGGGTTAAGACAGAAGAAAAGCAAAGAGAAAAATGAGTCAATAATGAGAGTTTGGCCTTTTAAGTCTATATCAGGGAAAACATCTATGAAAGACCTAGTATTTTAATTTTCAAGTGCTCGAGTATTATTTTGGGGGAAGATAAAGGTAATTGGGGTCTCATTCCGAAAGAGCATGACGAAAACTTAACTATGAACAATAATTGACAAGAGACTAAATAGTGGGGACACAGAAAGACAGAGGTTGAAGGGCATGAAAAGGGAGAAGGGAGACTGGCCATGGAAAATCCCCAGCGGGGCTGGCTTTGAGAGACTTCCCGGTCCTGCCTGAGCGTTACCTCTCTAGCCACCAACAGGAAGCTGCACACCTGTCCAATACCCAAAATGAGTCCTTTACTATTCAAGGGACGCTTTCCTTCTGTGCCCCAGGGTCGTATTGGTTGTCTTTTCCTTTACCAGCCCTTTAGGAGCATTCTCCTCCACACCTGCCTGCCCTTGGCCTTGGGATTTTCTTGACAAGTAATTTTGACAGATTTTTTTCTTATCCCTTCTGCCCACCTTATAATTGTAAAAAAAATTAGGGATCTTGCAATTCACTTGTTATCAGTTATGGTAGAGTATTTACATCACAAACACTGGCAAATGCTACAAGTACTCCCGTCTGTCATCTCTCCAATATAGATGATGGTGGAGCCATAGACAAATACAAGGGCATGGAATAGAAGGAAAGTCCCTTAGTACTGTCTTTAGACAGAACAGAGATAAATAGCAGCAGTTAAAGACATCCCTCCTACTATTTGTAAGTCAAATATGCATCACCAATAATTATTCATTGAAGGTTTATGATTATAAATGCATTCTAATTAAGAACAAAAATTAAATTACCTATAGATGCTTTTCATCACTAAATTCCTTGGAGATAAAAGGACTGAGAATTATTTCAAATAAAATGAAAGTACAATAAGAAAATAATCTATTCCTAAAAAACATAAGACCTGATTAAAAATGGAGACTAAACCTAGATAAACATAGATTGATAAAAAATAATCTGACTCCCATACTACATAATTGCCCCCACTAAGAAATCAGAATTTTCTTTTCCTCTGTCTTCTGGAATTACTCAAGCAAAAGACCATTAACAGCCTGATGATCCTGTAAAACATGTTTACCTCAGGAAAATTGTTGGGCAATATGGAAACCACAGGAGTGGGTTAAGCTGCCCACTCAAACGCTCTATGGTGCCTTCAATTTAAGGTTTAGTGTATCAGAGCTGAAAAATGTGACCCCCCTCACCTGTTTCTAGGAAGTCAAGTATCCAAAAGTCCGTGGACCTCATTTCTTTAGTTTCTTATTAATGATATGACACTACTGTGAATTTTGAAAGTTGTGATCCCCACAAACTCCCAGAGGTCATTTGTAACTACATCTCCTATGAGCTGTGAGCCCTTGCCATCCACGGAATAAAGTTGATCGGCTGACAGTAATGAGACAAATATGTATTAGCTTCATGCCTCAGAAACTGCAATGCCCCTAGTGAATCCTTGACATTTACTGTGTGCAATGTCCCCTGGTGTAAAATACAGTTTTAAAAACAACTGGAACGCATGAACATGCTGGCAATGGCTGTGCCAGCCATGAACTGACTTATTTAAACGACGTTATAACCTGTTCCTTGAGTACTGATTAGGAAGTGTGAATAAAATAGCTGCAGATACTTGAAAGGAATGTTTACCAACAACCCATCCTTTTCCAACAGTTTCTTTTTTATTTGAATCAGGACAACACCATTATAAAAACAAAACAAAACAAAACAAAACAAAACAAAACAGAAAAACCTGGTTTTTAGATATGCAAACTTTTCACACAACTGGGCTTTATAAGATAAACCTCATTCCATCACTCTCCAAAGCACTTAGAATAAAATCTAAAATTTATACTCTTACAACTCTATGACCTCTCTATGAAACTCTCTATGATCTAGCTACTATCTAACTCATCCAAGTTATTTTTCCATGTCTGTCCACTATCTTATTATACTCCAAATAGTCTTCTCGCTCTCTGGCTCTAACATGCTAAGCCCAGCCAGCTTCCAGGAGTTGGCATCTATCTATAAGCCTTTTTCTGCAATGCTCCTCCCGACCATCAATCTTGGCATGGTTGGACCCTTTTCTTCCTTCCACACATAGTTCAGATTTCTTGTCTTCAGACTTATCTGGATCACTCAGCTAGCATGGCCATTGTCACTCATTCTTTATCACCTTGCCTTGATTTACGTCCTTCATATCACATTTTATTTTATTTATTTTATTTTATTTATTTTATTTTTATTTTATTTATTTATTTATTTTTTTGCTTACTTTTTATTTCAGTAAAATGTGAGCTCCAGAGACGAGTAGCCCTTATTTGCCTTTGGGCCGTAAATAAGTTGCTCTGATTCTTACTTATTTTGAGAATGTCCTGTTTTCCACTGAGCATGTCTGCTTGCAAGATTATAGAATGTATGAATAATTGAATCAGAAAGATTACCTAGTCCAACCACATGTTTTAAAGTTGAAATGTGGAATTCAAATGGCGACCTCAGACCCTCATTTCTGGCTCCTATTTCAAAGCGGTTTCCGATATATCAGAATCTATTATGAACATTTACTGTTAAATAGACTTTAGTAAAAAATATATATATATTAAGTTTATCTAAAATTATTGAAATGTTTTAAAATTAGATGTAACTTTATTTTTTTTTTAATTCTGACAAAACAACAACAACAACAACAACATTTTTTTTGGTAGAGAAAAAATCTTATGCTTAGGTGTAAAGTTTCTCCCACAGCTTTATCTGACCCATATGGGATTCCTCAAATTATTTCCATTTTCATTTTGAAAGGTCTACTTAACAAAATTCTCATTTATTCATACATTCATTCACCCCTACCTTAATGCTTATATAGCACTGTGGTAGGCAAAGCAGAGAATAAGAATTCATGGACACAAAAAAATCTCCCAATAAACTGAGGTGGCAAGAACAACACATAGGTAATGACGAAATAACTAGGATAGTTAGCAGCGATGTCACAAAAACCCTTATATTCAGCAAATGTAAGAGTTCATTTTTAAAATGGCTACTTGTCAGAAATTTTGGTAGATCTCCAATTCTCCCTGAAAACTCTGAATTAGAATTTATATTTTATAGAAATAAAAAACAGAATCAATAAGGTGACGAAACTTGTCTGAAGTCACACAGCTCGTTAAGAGCAATGCTGGGAATCAGCCTCTAAAAACCATTATCCTTATCTAGTATCACTGGTTTTTTAATCCATGTGCACAGAGGCCACTGGAACATTGAAGGGTGGATGAGTTTAGTGAATGCAGCTCCACACACTTAACCAGAGTCTCTCAACAACTCTCTAATTTATGAGGCATGAAGAGTGCAGGCTATCTTCTGTGTATGTCACTGTTTTAGGCAGGAACTATATGAATTAGGTGTTCATATAGCTCTGACCGGCATGCACCTTTCATTATTCAAATCAAGAACCTGAATGATTAAAAACAGGTTTTACAGAACAAATGCAAGTACCATGTAGGCAAAATGGTTAAAATCATGGAATGCACAGGACTAGAATTAATAAAAGTAGTCTTTGGTGATAAAAGATTTTAGACAGAAATCTTTAGAAGTATAAAGAGAGATGATCACAGATAGGATTATTATGAACGATTTTTACTAGCACCAAATCTAATGAACAGCTGTATATTTACTTGGTGTAGTGTACTGGCTGAATTCCATTTTGACAGGTCAGGTTCCCAGATCTGAATGGGCAGTGCTCATGCATATCGATTGTCAAATATTTAGGAAAAAAAAAAAAATACTATCCCTGACTAGCAAGCACCTTAGAGAGAAATGCAAAGGGGATGAATCATGTTTTAAGCACAGCTGTTGTAGGTCTTACGTGAGACACTTTCCATGTTGAATCTTACACTATCTACCTATAAGATAGTGGCCATTTATTTGCATTTTATAGATTTGGAAAAGAGAAAATTCTTTGCCTAAGATTAAGCAGCTATTTTTTTTTTCTTTAGGCGAGGCAACCCTTGGTTGACCTCACAGATTGCAAGGACCTTGTCAGCTTACAATCCCTTATTTTTTTTTAAAAAAAATGTATGCCTACAGCACCTGGTCTTCCTAGGTGGTCTCCCATCCAAGAACTAACCAGGCCCAACCCTGCTTAGCTTCCGAGATCAGATGGGATCAGGCTTGTTCAGGGTAGTATGGCTGTAGAGAGCAGCTAATATTTTTTATAGGTCACTTCTTACTGCCATTTTTGCTACCTAGAATCCATTATTCTTTCTTATGCTAACACCACCTTATATTTCTTAGGGGAGCTACCCATCTTCAAATGGTTGTCCACATCCTACTCTAGGCTTGAGAAGTGTATGAAAGAATGTCATGTTTCTCTGGCCATTGTGGTACCTTTCTAAAAGATTGTGACTTCAGCCAAGGCAATTCAAAGCTAAATGGAGCTTTTGCTTGAGTAACTGAGAAAGAAACAAGCTCTCCTCTGTAAGAATTAAAACTAGGAGGATATAAGTCTGATACTACTGGAAACTTACATATAAAAAGGCCCATCTCCAAATATGCTGGACAGCAGAAGAGTTATACAGAGTGAGAACAAATATTTAGACATTAGTATGCCCATAGCTATCTGAAGTCATAAAACTTGCCCTGAATTTTTCAAGTCCATTGGCTAACATGCTCACTTATTTACTTAAGCCAAATTGATATTTTCTGCTACTTATAACCACAAGAGTCCTGAATAGTGGTGCTTGGAAATATGTGGAAGCATTGTTGGCTGTCCCTATATGAGTTCTGCTGGCATTAGTGAGCAAGGACCAAGGATGCTTAATGTTCTGTAAAGCTGCAGGAAAATTCTGCAGAGGGAAAACCTGTTCTGCTCCAAATGACAATATCGTTCCCTAGAGAATCATTGGGTTAGGTGAAGAGAAATGCGTGCCACGTGTAAGAAATCTTGCAAATAATAATATGCACATAAGAGAAAAAAATATATACATAAAGTTTAAGAGATAATGAGGACACCGATAAGACTGCTGGGGGCTTTATATATAGCAGTAGGTAGAAGTAACTCTAAAAGCTTTGTTGTTGACAGTATATAAAAGCTATACACTTTATCTCAAGGTAATGGGGAGTTACGGAAGGTTTTTGAGCAATAGTTATGTAATAAACGGCAGTGTTATAGCCACGCACTTCCATTAGGATACTATTATCAAAAAACAGAAAACAGTAAGTATTGGCGAAGATGTGGAGAAATTGGAATACTTGTGCTCTGTTGATAGGAATGCAAAATTATACAGCTGCTGTGGAAAACAGTATGGAGGTCCCTCAAAAAATTAAAAATAGAATTTGCATATGACCCAGCAACTCCACTTCTGGGTATATATCCAAAAAAATTAAAACCAAAGTCTTGAAGAGAATCTTGTACACTCACCTTTATAGTAGCATTATTCACAATAGTGGAAATGTCAAAGCAATCTGAGTGTCCATTGATGGATGAATGGATAAGCAAAATATGGTATCTATGTACAATGGAATATTATTCAATCTTACAAAGTAAGGCTGTAATGGTATTCTGTAATGTGCTACAGTTACAACATGGATGTATCTTGAGGACATTATGCTAAGTGAAATGAGCTTGTTACAAAAAGACAAATATTGTATGATTCTACTTATAGGAGATACTTAGAGTAGACAACATTATAGAGACAGAAATTAAAATTGTGGTTGCCAGGAGCTAGAGGTAGGGAAGAATATGAAATGTTTTTCTAATAGGCATAGATTTTTGGTTTTACAAGATGAAGAGTTATGGGGATGGATGGTGGCGATGGCTCTACAACAATGTGACTATATTGAATACCACTGAACTATACAGTTAAAAATGGCTAAGATGGTAAATTTTGTTATGTTTATTTTAACACATTAAAAAAAGGAAAAAAAGAAAATAAAAGCAGTGTTATAAGATAACTAATTTGGAAGAAGTACAGTGGATAAATTAAAAAGCAGAGAGACAGAAGGCAGAAAGACTAATTGGGTAGCCAAAAACACTCATAAAATTTTTTTATAGAAGAAACAGTGTACTTTAAGCACTCATTTTTTTTTTTTTGTGGCTGTTGTTTTCCAAGCATATTAAGATTAGATATATTTTTAAAATGAAATAACAAATCGGCCCTTTGGAAAGGAGTGCATGTGTGTGTGTGTGTGTGTGTGTGTGTGTGTGTGTGTGTGTGTACAGTGAATAAAGTCCAAATTAAGACGCTGATCAAACATTTTCTTAGCCTAGATAGCCATTTTCTTAGCCTAGATAAGACCATTGTTATTTGATTAGAACTACAAAGCTGTGAAATGACTGAATATGAATTGGATAACTTCACACATCAGACATTAATCCAAGTTTTAACTTTGACAAGAATATACTTTATGCAAAATATGTAGAATGAAGCAAAAC
>NW_011888811.1:3387553-3409117 GCF_000151845.1 Pteropus vampyrus
TATCAAAAAACAGAAAACAGTAAGTATTGGCGAAGATGTGGAGAAATTGGAATACTTGTGCTCTGTTGATAGGAATGCAAAATTATACAGCTGCTGTGGAAAACAGTATGGAGGTCCCTCAAAAAATTAAAAATAGAATTTGCATATGACCCAGCAACTCCACTTCTGGGTATATATCCAAAAAAATTAAAACCAAAGTCTTGAAGAGAATCTTGTACACTCACCTTTATAGTAGCATTATTCACAATAGTGGAAATGTCAAAGCAATCTGAGTGTCCATTGATGGATGAATGGATAAGCAAAATATGGTATCTATGTACAATGGAATATTATTCAATCTTACAAAGTAAGGCTGTAATGGTATTCTGTAATGTGCTACAGTTACAACATGGATGTATCTTGAGGACATTATGCTAAGTGAAATGAGCTTGTTACAAAAAGACAAATATTGTATGATTCTACTTATAGGAGATACTTAGAGTAGACAACATTATAGAGACAGAAATTAAAATTGTGGTTGCCAGGAGCTAGAGGTAGGGAAGAATATGAAATGTTTTTCTAATAGGCATAGATTTTTGGTTTTACAAGATGAAGAGTTATGGGGATGGATGGTGGCGATGGCTCTACAACAATGTGACTATATTGAATACCACTGAACTATACAGTTAAAAATGGCTAAGATGGTAAATTTTGTTATGTTTATTTTAACACATTAAAAAAAGGAAAAAAAGAAAATAAAAGCAGTGTTATAAGATAACTAATTTGGAAGAAGTACAGTGGATAAATTAAAAAGCAGAGAGACAGAAGGCAGAAAGACTAATTGGGTAGCCAAAAACACTCATAAAATTTTTTTATAGAAGAAACAGTGTACTTTAAGCACTCATTTTTTTTTTTTTGTGGCTGTTGTTTTCCAAGCATATTAAGATTAGATATATTTTTAAAATGAAATAACAAATCGGCCCTTTGGAAAGGAGTGCATGTGTGTGTGTGTGTGTGTGTGTGTGTGTGTGTGTGTGTGTGTACAGTGAATAAAGTCCAAATTAAGACGCTGATCAAACATTTTCTTAGCCTAGATAGCCATTTTCTTAGCCTAGATAAGACCATTGTTATTTGATTAGAACTACAAAGCTGTGAAATGACTGAATATGAATTGGATAACTTCACACATCAGACATTAATCCAAGTTTTAACTTTGACAAGAATATACTTTATGCAAAATATGTAGAATGAAGCAAAACGCAGTATACTTAATGAATACGTATTTATAAAAATATATATTTTAGTTTTTGTCTGTACAGAAGATAAATTGCTTGCTTAGTTCTTTCTCACTGGTCAAGTGATATAACACATATCTGTGAGTTTTATTGACTTAGAGATGCCTATTCTTCGGACATTCTGACATGGTGTATGCTTTGCTTTTAATAATTATCATTTTTATCTCCCAGAATATGTTTTAATCACCAGCAACAACCCTATATGTAATTGAAACACAAAACTGGAATTATGACATTTTGTTTTGTTTTGGAAAAGTTTAATTATTGAGACTAATAGTTAAGCAAATAGTTAACTAATCATTGTGATTACTATTAAGGACTGAATGTTTATATTCCTCTAAAACCTAAATGTTGAAGCTGTAATTCCCAATGTGACTGTATTTGGAGATGGCCCTCTAAGAAAGTAATTGATCTTAAGTGAAACCAAAAGGATAGGTCTCTGATTCCATAGGATTTGTGTCCAGATAAGAAGAGACATCGGAGCTCTCTCTCTCTCTCTCTCTATGCACACAACAAGGAGAAAAGACCGTGAGGACATAGTAAGAGCTGGCTACCTACAAATCAGGAGGAGAGTCCTCAAGAACTGAATTAGCTGGCATCTTGATCTGGGGCTTGTAACCTCCAGAAGTGAAAGAAATATATATATTTTTTTGTCTTTTAAACCACAAAGTCTATGGTATTCTGTAA
The DNA here is from genome assembly GCF_000151845.1 of Pteropus vampyrus. Classification (NCBI taxonomy): domain Eukaryota; kingdom Metazoa; phylum Chordata; class Mammalia; order Chiroptera; family Pteropodidae; genus Pteropus; species Pteropus vampyrus. Next base: position 3,389,515 of record NW_011888811.1, read on the forward strand.
TGGTAGCTTGAACAGACCAATACAATCATGCTAAACACACAAAAATAGAGGTAGATTAAAGAAAGACATAAAGAAAGTCCAAAGAAGCAGAGTGATTTCTGTGGTCAATTTTTACAATAAAATGCTCAGGGAGATAAATTACACATTCTGTGATCAAGCAAATATGGAACAAGGAATAAAACATTATTACCAATATTGAACACGAGGTATGCAAAGAATTCTTATTAGACATAGATTCATTTCTGATAGATTTTCTGTCTCTAATAAGAATATATGGTAGTTATCATATAATATCTTGTAACAAAATTTTCTATTCATATTATTAGTTTTTTTTCTACTAGTTTCCAATCTGTTTGGGGTCAACAACTCTATTTATGTATGTATTTATATCAACATTTACATTTATATGTCATAAAGATGACAATTGCCCTTAATTTTCAATTCATAAATATATATTGATTGATTCATAGATCTAAAAGCAAGCAGATCGCATCATAGTGTTATTATCCATTCTCTTGCCTATAAACCTACCAGACTACAAACTTCTTAAAAGCAAAGACTGATTTTCACCATGGAGAAGATATGAGCTAATGAGTGTAAATAACATAATAAATCAAACTGCGAACAGAAAACTATGAGTTGAGTGTAAGAGACTACTTTCTTGAATGAAAAATTAATTGTGAAAATGTCTCTACAGTTGGAAGCCAGAGACTTTAACAAGGAAGCATAGAGAATGATGAAAACAAACAAATGCTGTAGAAGAGACTAAAAGTTAAGATCTTTTGTTGAAAAAACTTTGGTACAGAAATTGTTTTTGTGTGTTATAGAACCATGCACATTCAGGGCAAGATACATTAACACTGAACTCCAAAGAAAGAAATTGAAAAAAAATATATATATCTATATATATATCTCGCATCATATACATATACGTAGACAAGGAACCTCATTGCCCTTATTTTTAAGCACTTACAGAACATAATTGTTTCTGTTTAATTATTTAAAAGTATCTTAAAATACTAGAGACAAGATTGTTATACAGCGTAGGAGTCTATAAGATTTCTGAAAAATACTTTCTCCTTCTAATTGTCCAACACACCAAATACATGAGCCTCACTCATCTCAAAGCATCTGTTCCTTTAATGTGTTTTGATCAGAGCCAACCAATAAAAATAAACATAAATAACAGCCTTCTACACTGCAGGACCAGATAGTTAAAGACTACAGTAACCACTAAACAGAGAGAAACCTCAGACCTCACATCACCCAGTGCTTTAGAAAATTTTCAAGGGCAAATGTACTTGGCATTGAATTTAGGTTTCAATGAAAATAACTTATCTCTCCAGTGTGGCAGTTTGAAGGATAATCAAAAGGCACTGGAATAAAAATTGCATTTTATAAAATCTTAGATTTGGTCATGCAACACGATGCCAGTACAAGTGGGCAACAGCTTTTTCGAAAGGAAAAAAGAGAGAGTTTATGAAGAACAGAAATGAGAACTGGGAGTGAATGAAGGAAAGGAAAGAAGGAAAAGGAAGAAAACAGCAAAAGTCAGGATTCTATTAGAGTATGCCAAAGGTCAAATTATGTTTAATAACCTTTCTAATTTTATGAGGTATAAATATGATGATAGTCATGTCATGACATCATTTAGCCTCAGAATTGAAGGAGTGCTTGGTCATTTAGATAATGGAGCTGAGGCTGGTAATAGGATGAAACCTATAGTGCAGGGTGACAGGTTACTTCTTTTAGGATCATGGGCTCCTTCCTAGTGCTGCATAAAAGGGATTATTATATTGGCTTTCAGAAGTATCTTGACATTTCCATTAAAATCATGACTTTGACAGGTTTATGTATTCAGCCCCTTTCATTTGCATGGGATTGAAACTTGACATTAGAAATCCTCAGACCAAATGCATTTTAAAACACCACACATACTTGCATATTTATGTGTTCACACAGTAAATGTAACATGTAAGCCTACAGAGTGCATATCAATTATTAATAGTCCTTATATCTTATAGTGTTTATTGAATTGCTCATTACTTCAGTAGGTATCAATCTACCAAAATGATGAAAAATATTTAAAGAGTTAAGATGGATGTGTTCTGCATGAAAAGTTATATATTTGATGATAGCCAGGATACCTGGTGCTTAGCAAGTATTCTGGGCTTCTAGTGAAATTCTTAATTTATTAAAGCCAATTATATAATTTTAATGTTATTAATGTTTATGCCTTTTCATTTTTATTTTTAAGGGCTATGCATTTTATTTAAAACCATCAAATTTCATTCATTTAAAGTCTCCCACACATACTCATGTGTCAGATGGGTTCTAGATTTATCAGGGTGATCATAAGTTATATAAATATCTAATTGCCATGTTGTATACCTGAAATTAATATAATTTTATATGCCCAAAATAACTGATAAATAAAAAATTTAAAAAAATAATCAGGATAAAGTTTAGACAATTTACTTATTATCTATGGCTACAATAACAGATTTGAGTAGTTATAACTAAGAGTATATGTCCCGAGAAAACAAAAATATATATTTGTCCTCTTAGTTTAAAAAAAAAAAAACTGAACCCCTGCTCTAAAGTATAGATTTTGTATATGTGTGTGACATATGATATTATCTGACATGAAGCCACCTTGCTAAATAAAATTATTTAATGTTCTTTAGAACTTTGGATACCCAAGATAAGTAAACAAATACATAAATAAGAAATTATTTTTATTTTGCTTCGAGATTAGTAAAAGTTGCATATCATAAATAAACATTCCTAATGTATTATATTGTTAAATTCTTAGGTTATTACATGAGGACTTTAGAATGATGTTTAAATCTATGTGAAGTCACTCTGTGGAAGCCAAATTGACTCCTTGTTTATTTGGGTTTTCGCATTAGGACACTGCTCCTCAGAATCTCTGAAGTCTCTGGTTTGGAGTGGGCTCTTTGAAACTTCCCTTTTTTCAGAGTAAACATCCCCAAATTGCCCACTTCAACAGATATTTGACCAATGGTAACAAATCCTTTCCAGGACATGGTCATAGAACTAAAATACACAGAAATTGTTGGTGAGTAGAAATTACCTATCACAAAGCCCATGAAGTTTACTCCAAAGAAGAGAAGAAACAGCAATACTTTGGGCTACTATACTTAAATTACTGCAGCCAATTAGAAGATAGCAAATAACAGGAAATGGGGAAGAATAACTACTGCCACAATCCATGAATTAAGAAAAAGACAAAGGACCTCAAAAACCTGGGAAGGCATTAACATAATGTGGCAGAATACAATGATGGCTGCTCATAATGAGCTCTGAGTCATAGAAAAAAGAGATACTTTTCTTAATACTCTATGTTTAATAATAATAAAAAATGTAGTAATGTTTGACACATTTCAGAAGGATTTCCATCAAAATGCTTAGTTTTGCTTCTAAAGAAAAATGCTTTAGTTAACTGGAATATACGAATATCTTCACAGACTCTGCTGGGTACAAGAGATATTTCTATTCTAAAACAATGATTAGAAATAGTGTACTCATTTTAACCAGCAGAATCAGTGGTCAAGAAAAAGAGAGGTTATCTCATAGGAAAGAGCAAGTCTATAGTGAAACATATAAACAAAAAGTTTACCAAAGTACTTTATTTAGCTTCACATTTAATTTCAAATTAATTATTTTCATGGTGACTATAAGAATTGCAATTCACATTATAGCAAGCAAAAGTACAATGCAATAAGACCTATTAAAAAAGGTTAAACATATTTTTAAAAATGAAAAGTTACCAATCATCTCGATAAATGCAGAAAAAGCTTCTGACAAAATTCAACATTTATTTATGATTTAAAAAACTCTCGACAAAATGGGTATGAAGAGGACATCCTTCAACATAATAAATGCTGTATATGACAAACCGATAGCCAACATCGTAGTCGACACTAAAAAGCTGAAAGTTTTTTTTCTAAGATGATGAGCAAGACAAGGATGCCTACTCTTGCCTCTTGTATTTAGCAGTACTGGGAGCCCTAGCCAGAGCAATTACACAAAAAAGAAAGAAAAGGCATCCAAATTGGAAAGGGGAAGTAAAATTGTCGCTATTTTCCAACATGATTTTACATTTAGAAAACCCTAAAGATTCCAAAAAACTATTAGAACTAATAAACAAATGAACTAAACTTGCAGGGTACAAAATCAATATGCATAAATTTGTTGTGTTTCTATACAATAATAACAAACTACCAGACAGAAAAAATTTTAAAAGATAATTCCATTTATAATTGCATCAAAAAGAATGAAATAACTAAGAATAAATTTAATCAAGAAGGTGAAAGACTTGTACACTGAAAACTATAAGACGCTGATGAAAGATATGTAAGAAGACACAAATAAATGGAAAGATATTCCATGTTCACGGACTAGAGAATTAATATTGTTATAATGTCCATACTACTCAAAGCAATCTATCTATTCAATACAATTCCTATCAAAATTTCAACAGCATTTTTCACAGAAATAGAACAAACGATCCTAAAATTTGTATGGAATCCCCCAAAAACCTGAATAGTCAAAGCAATCTTGAAACAAAACAAAACAAAAACAACAACAACAAAAAAAGCTGGATGTTATGGCCCCCAATTTCAAACTACATTGCAAAGTTGTATAATGAAAATAGCATGACAGTTGTGCAAAAACAGGCACACAGATCAACAGAATAAAGATCCTAGAAATACATCACACACATATGCTCAATTAATTTATAACAAAGGAGACAAGAATATACAATGGGGAGAGGACAACGTCTTCAATAAATATTGTTTGGAAAACTAGACAGCTACATACAAAAGAATAAAACTAAACTTCTATCTTATATCATAGACAAAAAAAAATAGCTCAAAATAAAGACTTGAATGTGAAACCTGATACCACATGACTCCTAGAAGAAAACATAGATGATAAGTTCCTTGAGAATAGTCTTGGCAATGATTTTTTTAGATCTGACTTCTAAAGCAAAGGCAACCAAAGAAAAAATAAACAAATGGTACTATATCAAACTAAAAAACTTCTAAATAGCAAAGAAAACCATAGATAAAATGAAAAGTCAACCTATTGACTAGGAGAAAATATTTGCAAATTATATGTCTGGTAGAGGGTTAACATCCAAAACTATAGAGAACGCATACAACTCAACATCAAAACAAAACAAAAGAAGCAAACAAAAAACCCAGTCTAATTAAAAAATGGGCAGAGGATCTAAATAGATATTTTTTTTTTTCCCAAAGAAAATATGCTGATGGCCAGCAGACACATGAAGAGATGTTCTACATCACTAATTATCAGGAAAATGCAAATCAAAACCACAATGAGACACTATCCCATACCTTGCTAGAATGGTTATTATCAAGAAGGCAAGAAATAACAATATTGGTGATGATGTGGAGAAAATAGGATCCTTATGCACTGGTGGGAATGTAAATTGGTATAGTCGCTATGGAAAACAGCATGGAGTATCCTCAAAAATTTAAAAATAGAGCTACCATACAGTCCAGCAATTCCACTACTAAGAATTTTTTTATCCAAAAAAGCAAAACAAAACAAACAAACAAACAAATGCTAATTCAAAAAGATGTATGCACTCCTATTAGTAATGCAGCATTATTTACAATAGCCAATTCCATTATGTATAGTAGAATACTACTCAGCCATGGAAAAGACTGAATTTTTTTCATTTGTGAAAACATGGATGGATCTTGAGGGAATTATGCTAAATGAAATAAGTCAGAGAAAGACAAATACTGTATGATTTCATTTATAGGTAGAACCTAAAAAACAAAATATATAAACAAAACAAATCAAGGCAAAACTTATAGATGCAGAAGACAGAATCATGGTTGCTAGAGGGGAGGGTGGTGGGGGAAATGAGTGAAAAAGGTCAAGAGTTACAAACTTCTAATTATAAAATAAATAAGTCATGGGGATATAATGTACAATAGAGTGACTGCTGTCATTAATATTACAGTGCATACTTCAAAGTTGTCAAGAGAATAAATCCTAAAAGTTGTCATCGCAAGGGAAAAAATGTTACTTTATATGGTGACAGATGATAACTAGACTTATTGCGTTGATCATTTTGCAGTGTCTACAAATATCGAATCATTTTGTTGTATGCCTGAAACTAACATATTGTTACATGTAAATTATATTTTAATTTAAAAAAATACCCAGAATGCCTTCCACTTACCTATGGGGTCTTTACGTACATCTAATGTATAGTATGTATCTCACATTTATTCAAATAAAGTGGTTTGAAATTCTGTCAAAGTGAATATTCTATTGCTTGCCTCTAAGAATAAAATATGTTGCATTGCATTCTAGCAATGAGCACCATTTTAGCATTCAGCTAGTGTTTTCTTCACGGGCTGTAACTGGCTCATTCATCAGCCTGAAATGGGCTAATTTAAAATAGTCCAAGAAAAAAAAGGGGGGAAGAAAAGCTAATTGTCTGCAAAGAGGTATTAAGAATGAAATGAAAATATAGAAAATTAGGAGTTGAAGAGGTATCTTTTTGAGCTGTCGCAGCCTACTGTCTGAGGACTCGTACCAGTAATTTGTGAAGATGTGTGCGTATTCAATTGCTTTGTGCACAAAGCCAGTCCAGTGAGTGATAACTCCAATACCAGCTTTGACTTGAGTGGATTAGGTGCTAAGTGGGTTTAACAAAATTACCCAGAGCATTACATCATATTCCTCCCACTTCTTGTGACAGAAGCTATTATTCCCATGGGGCTCTGCTGAAAATGAAGTGGTCAAGAATATGAAAGGAGTTAATGGTTATAGACATAAGAAGAATAGAGAAAAAAGAGGATCCTTATGATTATCCCTCATATTCTGAAAAATTGAAGAGAATTTTGCTTAAAACAGAAGTTCTGGCTTAAAATTGTGTAATAGTTATATTTACACTCTGTTGAATTTTGTAAGATTATCCTTAAAACTTGCTACTTGTATACTCAATTTTGGAGTTCCATAAACATCAGATATAAATAAGAATCAGTAAAAATGATTCTTATATGATGACTGCAGTTAACAATACTATATTGCATACATGAAAGTTGATAAAAGAATAGATGTTGAAAGTTATCACAAGGGAAAAAATTAACTATGTGAGGTGCTTGATGTTAACTAAACTTACTGTGGTAATTATTTTGCAATATATACATATCAAATAATTATGTTGTACACCTGTTTTAGGTGTTTTACAATTTTGTCAATTATATTTCAACAAAACTGGAAAAAATTCAAAAGTAAAATCAAATAAAAATGATTCCTTACTATTTTCTTTACTCCCTTTCTCCCTCCTTCCTTCTTCCCTTCTTTATTCCTCCCTCCTTCTTCTCTCCCTCTACTTTTCCTCCTTTCTCCCTTCCTCCTTTCACTTTTCTCTTTCTTCCTTCTTCCCTTGACACCATGGCCAGGTACTGGACCATCACAGAATATGAAGATATATACACAGAGTACCTGCACTTAGGCAGCACACCTAGGCTATTATAATACAGAAACAAAGAAATTTAGTAATGGCCAGGCTCTAAGACATAACGAAAAAAAAAAAAAAGCTTTCTGTCTTGGGGTTACACAAATATCTATATCAGCCACTGATCCAGTATGTGAGTATATAACTGAAGGGGTTTAAAGTACCAAATGGTGGTTGAATAAGCCAAGTTGGGGTGTTTCTCTCTTAACCATACAATAAGGAGAGTTTTCATTAGGAAGATTATTAACAATAAATAATATAAGCAAATTTAAAATATCTACATATCTAACTTAAACGAGAGAACATCTAAAACAGTTTTTCCTGCAGGATAATACATGCAATTTCACCAGCAGTGAGCAAGTAATATTTTCACCAATTTAGTTGAAGACTATCCCTATGGCAGATGATACCCAGATGGTATGCTCTGTTAATGGTCATCTTAGAAACATTCAGATATATGATAGATCTAGCCTTCTTGGGTTTTCACTTCTTAATCACCTGTTAAACATTGTCACCTGTTTTTGTGACTTTCTTGACTTTTATAACTTATCAATTAATCACAATCTAAAGATGTATTATTTATGATGCTCAATAGAAAATAACAAAATATTTTTAGTCACTGGCTTAACAATTGGGATTTTGATCATATTTTAACACACCGAGTCTAACACATTTTCTCGAACCTAACAATTTTTTAAAAAATTATGTGAATAACTAAAATTCTTCTCTTTGAAATAAAAAAAATGAACTAGTAAATAATCTTACTTATAATAAAAATTGGGAATACATATGAGAGAATGGAAAAATGTTTTCAAGTCTAATTGCTCAGAACCTGGGAGGTGAGCAGAGGGCAGGAGCAGGAAATCAAGCTTTTAGAAGAAAATTAAATATTTAGAGGAAATTTAGATTATTAACTTAGTTGTGTTATTTTTAAGTCAGACCTTCAGTTTCAATTAAGGGAAAACTTGCATTCTTATTTTCAATCAGAAAAATAAAGCCTTGTCTTCTATAATTACTTTCTTTTATAAACTGTGTATCTGTGTATGCACGTTAAATAGATTATAGGTAATATTAAGAGAAAATGTCATAACAAATAGAAGAAGAAATGATTACTAGTGGGCATTCTGCAATACCCTCTCAGGAACATGCCCCAAAATAGCTTCAGGTTGATGGGGAATACAACTGCCAGCAGTTTAACTGTTACTGACAGAACTCCCCTAGGGCAAGGCAAGTGATGAGCAGTGTAGGAATGGGCAGAACACAGTTCTGGACAAATGCACAAGTCCTTGTCAAATGTGGAAACTGCCCAGATGCATCCATGTCTGTCTGTCTCCAAGCATGCACTCAGAGCCCTACCAGACTGGATCAACTTAGAGTACAGATGTCAATGTCCCTGATGTATTTACTGACAAAGGAAGGATCCTTGAGAAATCCTGACATTAGAAACACCACCGAATAGAACGTTTTGGGTTTGGCTGCCTTTAACACGTCTCAAGTCATCTCTTGTTTTGATTCTCGATAAGCTCTCTATTGTCTGTGGAATGAAAATGATTTAACACTTTCCTTAATGCTGTTGTGAAAAGCACAAAATAAATTTTAGCAATAAGTACTATGATTTTTTTTTTCCTGACAGTTCCTGGTAAACCATAAATGGGAAAACAGTAGAGTTAGAAATTTAATTACATTTAACAATTCTTCTGTTTTCCTAGATTGGTAACAATGGGCTGTGAATCTTTATTTTATGCTTCTGTATAACTTCCCAATCATGAAGAGAATTTATCCAATAAATTATTGATAAATATTCTTATACCATTTTAGACTTATCAAAAAAATTATAGGGATGTCAAAAACACTGAAAACAAACAGTCTCATAGTTATTCCACTAAGCCTATAACTACTACAATTTACCTGAAAGTATATGCACGAGGTAAACAAATATGCATCGAATTAGGGAAATTCCAAACACTGAAAGCAAATAGTGAGATATCTATTGTTAAGGCATTTCCAATATGACGGCTCGATAAGGTAGAAGAAGATAAATTTGCTTTTCCAGTCAAAGAAATGTCCTGAAGTGCTCTTTATGTGATGAAAACACATGGCAAAGCAACTGGCAAAAATGTTTAGGATTCTTTTACTTTCCACTAACATTTTCGCTGTAAATGGAAAGGTTTCAGATCTTCTTTTCTTAAAAAAAAAAAAAAAAAAAAAAAAAAAAAAAATCCTTCCTATTCCCCACTGCCCTCCAAGAAGAGCACAAGATGGGGCAAAAGGAAGAGGAGAAAGAATCATACACTTATTACAAGAAGTGGAGTCAATGTTGAGTTCATGTTCTGGTCCCACTGCTTGTTAATTCTGCAACCTTGGCAATTTATTTCCTCTCTCGAAGACTCAGTTTTTCTCATCAATTGCACATTTGAATACAGCAGTGTGTGCTTTCTATGTGACTAGGGTTACTGTGAGGAAGGAATAAAGAATATGACACATGTTGAACAAGTCTGATGTGTGTTTGTTGCATGTTATGTTGATTGATGTTAATTCTATCACTGTGTTGTACCGAATGGCATTTTCACTGTAGTTTCAACATTTATGAAAGTTTCTAAGAGTTGTGGTGAAATAAGCTTAGGAAACAATAAGTTAAAGAACATAGAAACAATATATTGACTATAAGTCTTTTGAGATATTTCAGTTTTCAAGAATGTATCATTAACTTTGAGGAGAGAAAAAAAGATGGAGGATTTTCCAATTTTATTTGAAATCCCTTCTTAATCTAGCGAGACTTAAATGCCAGGGAACGAACTGTGAAAATGTCATACCTTTTCTCTGTAGCCATCCAATTGGATGTCCCCAGTTGAGTCTCTCAGCCTTTTAGTAAGTATCTCAGCATGCTGTCAGATTTACCTCCAAAACTATAGTTCTTGAACTTATTTCCCATTAATTTAAAAACCTTCATCTGTTCTCCATGATTATAGAATAAATTTAAACCCTTTAGCATGGCATTCAGATAGTATGGCTTAAATCTTTCCTTCCCATCTCTTTTTCCAGGCACACCAATGTCTTCTAAAGGCAGTATGCATCCATGCCTTCTCACACTATTTCCTATAATGAATCCACACTATTTCATCATCTGACAAAACTTAACCCATCTCTTAAGAAATCGCTCATATGTCCACATCTCTGGTAAGCGTTACCAGTACCATTTTCTTCTAAGACATAACCTCTGAACTTCTATAACATTCTTTTTCATAGCTCAACTATAGCAATTTATTAAAAGAAATTACTATTACTGTTGTGTCTGAACCCATTTCTCTTACTTCTTATAAGCACAGAGAGAAAGTAGAATGTGTCTTATCGTTTTTTATCTTTAAAAGCTAAAATGATGCCTGGCCCCTAGTAGGTGCTTAGAAAATTGACTTTGAAAAACTGGAGACACTAGAAAAATATGTCAAAGCACAGATGCTGTTACTGTGGGATACAAGAAATATTTCCACATATGGAAGAGAGAAATCTACTATTACTACTCTACTAAAACACAGATGTGCCTCAAGGCAGGTGACTACAGGTATGCTTGTTTGAACATAATGAGTGCAAGTCAATCAAATTATGTCAGTTTCTCCTAAATCCTAAGTGTGTTTCTTAGTTTCCTGTCAGTAGGAGAGTTGGGATGGTCATAGGTTATGTGAATCACAAGAGCATAGAGTTTATGTCTATTGGGAAAACATGAATATAACCTATATGTAGGCATTTCATAATCAGTTTTTGTATTTAACAAATGCTATTGATTAAAATTCCCTCAAATTGTAAGAAAAAAATATACTATTCAATTTAAAGCAGGGGGTTATTTTTCTCATTACAGTAAAAATAAGCCTCATCCGATAAACATAGCAGCATATATACACACAAAAATTATATGTGTGTGTGTATACACACACACACACACACACACATATATATAAAATTTGTTTTTTTTCTGAAAGAACAACTACATTTAAAGTGTTTTCAAATTGGCTGGCCTTCTGGAGCTTTCACCTCGATCAGGAAGAATATAAAGACTGATTCACAGGAAAGAGAAAAAAGTAAATTATGTCCAGTATTCAAACATAAAAATATTAAACACAGAATTAACATGAATGCTAGAATTTGACATTTCAAAGACCAAGTAAGTTTTAATACACAGCTTTTATACATGACTTCAACTGAGTTCAAATATTTCCTCAAAAGAGAAATGAATTGTTAACAATTATTTATATCCAGAGATTTTTCTAAACAAACATAATTCAGTTATGAGAGAAAAAAAGAAGAACCTGATGCTAGGAAGCTTGTATATTTGCAAGAAATTATATGTTTATTTCTTGATTCAGTTTCTTCAGTTTGAAACACAAGTCACTCTATTGATGCTATGAAGAATTCATACAACTAAAATGAACTGTCCTGATAGAGATATCTCAGAGCAATTATTCCTAACTTTTTAATGAATTTTGAGAGAAGGGAATCATGTGAGATACATCCTGAAAGCAACCTCACTGTCACTATAATTCAAGCAGAAAAGTGTAGTCTTTAGTAGTTCGTGTGTCAGAAAAAGGAGACTGGGGCCACCAGAAAGCCTAGAAATTAAAGGAGAAGAAATCTGATAAAACACATTTCAAAAGAGAGAGCTTCCCATCTGAGTTTAAAGTCCTATCAAATACTTGACTGATCCTAAACACATATAAATAAGAGATATTCCTGAAAGCCCAGTGAAAAGTAAAAATTAAGAAGGCAAAGAAATCTCAGCAGATATGTCAGCTAATGCTCATCACAGGGACACAGACTCAAATCTATTTAACTAGAAAGGCTGGATAATCACATTGGACTTAACATTAAAACCACAGAGGTTCAGACACTTCAAAAACAAAGACATAGATTGTTTGTTAAAAATAATAAGATACGCTCTTCACAGTAAACATGAAAAGCTGGTGTGGCTATGTTATATCTGATATTCAAGACCAGGAGTATTGCATGAAATAATGGAAGTCATTTCATAATGATAAAAAAGAATTCATCAGGAGAACATATACGAATCATAAATATGTATGCACTAACAGTAGGTTTTCTAAATACATGAAGAAAAAACAGACAGAATTAAAGATAGAAATACACAAACCCACAACCTAGTTGGATATTTTAACACTTCTCTCAATATCAACAAATGATAAGGTAAATTAATAAAAATCAGTAAGAACACAGAAAACATAGACAATCTGATGAAGAAGCTTGAGCTAATTGTCATTTATAAAACTTGCACTCGACACTTCAGAAGAAAGATGCTTATCAAAGACACGTGGAAAGCTCATAAAGATGCATCATGCCATGAGTCAAGTATCAATAAATTTCAAAAGTTGAAGCCTATTACCACAATAGAATTAATTTAAAAATCAATAACAGTAGCATATCTAGAAAACTATCCCTAAATTTGAAAATTAAATAACACACTTGTAAACAATTCATGGGTTTAAAAAAATTACAAAAGTATCACGAGAAAATATTTTCAAGTGAATGAAAATTAAAATTAACAAAATTAGTGGGAAGCAGCTATTGTGTTGCTTAGGAGAGTAGTTATAGCTTTAAATGTGTAATATAAAAAAGTTGAAAATTTACAAACTGAGTTTTCTTTTTAATATTAAAAGAAAGAAATATTAAATCTGAATAAGTAGAAAGAATGAAAAAGTAAATGTAAGAGAGAAATCAATGAAGTAGAAAACAGAAAAAAGAGAAATGATCAAAGCCAAACATTGGTTCTTTGAAAATTACATAAAAATATGATCTCCTTCCAAGATAATTCAAGACGAAAAGAGATAAAATGCCACATAGCAGTATCAACAGACTTCATAGTTATGAAAATCATAAAAACTGAAATATTATAAACAACTTTGTGCCAATAAATTAAATAATCCAGATAAAATGGCCAGACTAAAAAAGACAACTAATGAAATTGACATAAGAGAAAATAGAAAGCCCAAAGGACCCTTAACTATTAAGTAACTTGGATCATAATGAAGAAAAAAATCTTTTCACAAAGAAAAACCCTCATTGATATGGTCTGACTGTGAATTTACCAAATGCTTATATAAGATAATACTGATAATCTTATACAAACTCAATTTATGTAACCATCATAGCTTGATACCAAAACCTGACAAAGATGTTATATATAAAGGTAATTATAAACCAAAATCAGTCATGAAGATATGAAAATCCTTAACACAATAATAACATGTGGAATCTAGCAATATATAAAAGATAATAAATCATTACCAAATGGAATTCCTTCCAGAAATCCAAGATTTATTTAATGTTGAAAAATTAAGCCATAAACTTTATTATATTAAACAGAGTATAGGTTAAAGATTCCACCTAAAATGAAGTAGGCAAGGATGGCTTCTGTTCAATATTGAGGCCCTGGAACATGTAATAAGGCAAGAAAAAAGAACTAAAGGTATAGATATTAGAAATAAAAAAAATAAATTGGGGATATTCACGATAACATGATAATTTTAGTAGAATATCCTAAGAAATTCTATAAAACAAACAATAAATCTATTAAGGAACAAATTTAAAATGGTCACAAGGTAAAAGCACCAATGCAATTTGGTGGGGAAAATACACCTTTATATAAATGATACTGAAACAAATAGATAAATACATGGGGAAAATGAGCCTTAATTTTCATCTTGTATGACAGACAAAAAGTAACCAGAGATGGCTTATGCACTGGAATGTAAAACCTTAAAAGATAAAGTTTACAGCAGAAAACTAAGATATTAGAAAACAAAATGACTTGAAAAAGTAAGTCATCTTTCTGCCCGCCCCCCTTTGGGGAAAGCAACAATTTCTTAGAAAGGATCCCAAAACACTACATATAAAAAAGTTATAAACTGGATTTCATTTAAATTAAACAGTGCTTCTCATAAAAAGTCATCAAAACTGAGAAATGAAAAGGCAGTCAATAGAGAGGGAATAAATATTTGTAATACGCAGGTACATAGCAAAGGACTTGTATCAACGTATAAAGAGTTCCTATATACATAACAACCACAGCCTCAATTAAAACAAAGGACAAAATATTTAAACAGGTTCTTCACAAAAGAAGACATATGGTATATATTCATGACAATAAGCCCATTAAAAGGGGTTCAGCCTATTAGCCATCAGGGAAACCAAACAAAACACTCACATCTAAAGGGCTAAAATTAAAAAGACTGACAGCACCACATCTTGGTAAAGATATGAATCAACTGGTACCCTCATGTATTGTTGCTGGGACTATAAAATGGTACAACTTTTGAAAGCTGTTCGACAGTTTCTTCTAAATTTAAAAATATATTCACCCTACTGTCCAGCTATCTTACTCTTAGGATTTTACTTAACAAAGAAATGGAAATGTACAGCTTAAACTTAACAAATGTACAGCTTAAACTTATTTAAAAAACTTAAATAAGAATGTTCATAGCCTGAATCTAAAGTGATATAAATGCTTACATCAGGAGAGTGGATGCATTAAATTGTGATATATTCATACGAGAGTACTTAGGGAGAAGAGTTCTCCTGGTGACATAGTCAACTATATGGATGAATTTCCAAAATTTTATGCTAAATGACAGAGCCAGACACAAATATTAAATACTACATGATTTTATCTGCATGAATGTCAAAGAATTATTTGATAGAGCGATAGAAATCAAATTAGTAGTTGTCTATGGAAATAACTGACTTAAAGGAAGCACTACGAAACATTTTGGGATAAGTGGAATATTCTGTGTCTTGATTAAAATAGCTATTATATACAGTTGTATGGATTTATCAAAATTTAATTAATCATACACTTAAGATACCTGAATTTCACTGTATATAAGTCTCACCTCAATTAAAAAATATTCTACCATGATATGGAATGGGCTTTGATAGAAAATAAAGTCCAGCTGTAGAAAAATAAAATCACAGCTATTTGATGACCTTTGTACACACTTTGTATAAATATACACAAACATTTAAATTCTTGTAACTAGTTTGTTATCCAAAGAAAATAATTATTTTTGAGTACAAGAGAGGAAAACTTGTACTGAAAATTTCTGAGATGCATGAAAATCAGCATTTTTGATATTTTGTTTTTTCTTGCACTTAATAAAAAATTTGCATTTTGTTTTTTCTATGCCCTGCTAAGTTGTTTGTCTAGTACAATGTTTTAAATACAGAAAGCTGTGAATGAACACCACTGATTCCATATATTTTTATGTTCTTTGCCAGCCTTTACACCAACTGCCATTTAAAAATTTAAAAAAAACATACAAATTTATTATCTCTCAAAAATATATAATAAAAAATTAGTTTTCTTTGACAAATTATAGAAAAATGTCAGAGCCATACTGTTCATTTATAAATCAGACACTATATTCATTTTTTTAAAATTAACATTAATAAAACCTGTGTTTTTACTCAAAAAACATTAATGAAGTGATCAGGCCCATTTTCTCTCAGGAGTGTTAGCTGTAATGATGGCATAAAATATTTTATTTTGGCAAGGTGTTATTTCATATAAAGGCATTTAATAATAATGAAAAAGTATCACATGTTACTTTTTAGTTTGAAAGAAAATTCAAATTTGACAATGTGAACACATTTCTACTGTGGAAAATTGAAAGACAAAGTTATGTATTTTCCTGCATGGTGGACATTTCTTTCTATCTCACAACTCTAAATCCGACCAGAGATATCATACACTTCTTTGATGTTTACAGATATGTTTAAGGTTCAGTGGGAAATGCAAAACAATTAATACCAAGATATTAAAAATTCTCATTCCCTATTCTGAGTTCAGGAAAGCACTAGTCAACAGGAGGGTGATATAGTCTACATGATCCAATGTCATATTTCTCAGCATAATTAAGCCATTCTCATGTTTTTGGCCATAATTAAATTAATACCTGATAAGTTGTAATGGTTAAATAGTCTCGCTAACTCAAAAGTATATAGAGTCATAAACAGCAGGTAACATAAACAGTGAGAGTGAATGTGAACAACAGAGGTGATGAACATAGTGACGAGGAAAACACATTCTTCCTTGGGCAGTAGCCACCCAGCTTGGCACAGAACTTCCAGAAAGTGGATTTTTTATAAGGCACAGAATATCTACATTTTTATGAACCTCTTCGATGCTGAAAATAAAGATTCAAAATATTTTAGATGGTGTGCAAACTAAAGAGAATCCACCTTTTGATCCAAAGTTGTAGAGCGATATCTGATTATAACCTGTGAAATAAGCGTACATTTTTAAATTTATCTCACTTGCATTATGTTAAGTGATAGGTTTTTATCACTTCCTTTGTTAATGACACACACACACAAAGACACAGAGATAGATCAAGAGTTCAGTACATCATAAAACTATGACTAGGTCCTGTACTCAAATCTTCTGATTCTTAACTAGTGCCCTTTTCTCTAAATCAGTGAGTGAGGCAGCTAGTCTTCCAAAAGTGATGACCAATAAAAAGCAAGATCAGGTTAGGGAGCATAGGTAGCTGTAGGCAAAATTCGTTCCGTTTTCCCATTCTTTGCTTTTGGGATCCATTTGCCTCTAGTCATTTAGTGTCAATATTCATCTTATTCATCTTGCACTAGACTCCATTCTTTAGAAATAAAAATGGCACATAAAGTGCCACTAAGAAATAAGGCACTTATGATTATTAGGCATAATTCGCACTTTAAAATTAAATGCTAGGGAAAGATAAGTATTAACTAAACTAGTTATATAATATTTAAATTTAGGGCATCTTTCTACAAGCTGGGTGGGAAACTGGAGTTTATAAAGAGGTTCATAAAACAACCCAAAGTTATGGACGCTGTACATTTTTGGTGGCTGTTTTTGATTGCACTCTATTCTGGAACTGAGTGATGTTTGAGTAATCTGAGATAGATTATAAAGTTTCCTAAAGCTACCTGACTTTTTCCTTCCTTATAACTGTTAAAACTAGAAGACAAGCAAATAGAGGCAATAGTAGAGAATTTTATATCATAGCTCATTTGTGTGTCAATTCTAAAGCATCACAGTGCCCTAACATTAACAAATAACATAAATAATGTAGGGGTTCCTTAGGATATCCTGAGATATGCAATATATCATGAAAAAGTGGTGCTTAGCATATTTCACCACTAAAAATTATTACTAAAAAGGTATGTTAAGTCTGCATTTACTACCTAGCTGGGAATTTTAACATATGATTTCTGGAAAATTTCGATGGAATTCAATCTATTAGGAGACATGTCTATGTTGCTACTTCCTATCCTTCTTTGTGACTATGTATGGGTCACTAGATTGTTAGGGTCCTTTCCCAGTATATATGCTGATGAAACTAACCATATGAGATATTAGAGCTGTCGGTGAAGCACATCTCTCTTTCTCTAGGATATGATAAAAATACTTAAATCCAACAAAATCTCTCTTTTCAAAGCTTTTAACAAAAGGCATCACAAGGTTTTAAATGTGCCTTGAGATTATTGGTGAATTTTCCAGGTATATTCTCACAATACAAAGAAATAGGAATATTCTCAGAAGGATTTCTTCATTCGTCTACATGCAATCCAAAATAAATGTGACTGTGCCTTTAAGGCATTGCTTAGAAATGAGAATAGAGAGCCATCAACATCATGTCTGAGACACACACACATACCCAGTGTGCATAATATACAATTTTCCTATTTTGTTTTAAGCAAAAATAATAAATGTAACCAAGTAGAAGACTGGGAAGGGTGTGGGGAATGACCATAGCTCACCTCTGAGCTCTGAAAAGAATGATACAACATAATGTCTGTGTTTTTGGCAATTTAATCACCTATAGAAGCCATAATTGCTGCATTAATTATTTTCTGAAGCTGGCATTCTTGGCTTGATGAAAATATTTTTAAACCATAGGAAAGCATTCTTTTCTTCTACCAAGGAGATTAAATGTAAACAAACCCTTTCTAACCAAGGACAAATGTAACTCAGGCCAACAACAACTTCAGAAGTAAGTTTTCAATCTAGTTAAAAAGATAAACAACTACAACAACAACAACAGATAGCACGAGAGAAAATGTAACCTAAGAGTCACAGATGAATTTGAATGGTGCCAGAAATTTATAGCATGGGATGTGTCAATTACCAAAAACAAATTGATGAGCTACATTACTATTCACTGTTCTAACATTTATTTGTTTTTGTGCTCTAGTCTTTGGCACTGGTTATGCTCTTACTGGAGGAAAAACAATCTGAAGGCATTTGTATGAACAGATTAACTGGATTGTCTGGGGAATGAAGGGAAGTAGACTTAATTTTTTCATAGATTGTTGATTAAATTGGGGGGAAGTTTTTCTCTTTCACATAATGCTGTTGAAAATATTTCATGAATGATTTCATTGGTTTTCCTTACTAAGAACAGTCTACAAAAAATACAAAGTATTAGAACTCTGGAAAATTCTTTTAATCTTAACAATCACACATTAAAATTACTAAGCATACTGGAAAAATGGAGTTGGATGAACCTTTCAAAACATAACCAGACAACAAAAATAATAAACTTTATTTAAATATTATACTTTTAAAAAGGATATGTTAAACTCCTAAAGTATAAATAAATGCTATTACAAACACAAGAATTTGCATAAAAAAGATGTGATTTTATGAAAGGCAGATATAAATGAAGGGTTGAAACCGCTAATTACAGAGCTATAATGAAAATATACAAAGATAGGGTAAGTGCAATAACACTTTTAAGAAAGAGCTTTTGGCCAAACTAAACCAAGAGGAGTTATGGGCATGTGGACAGTATTCAATTCCTTTGTTCCTTGCCTTATTCAGCTTTGCAAGTTTACTTTTCAGTCAGATGCTGTTACTTGGTCATAAAAATCAATAATTTTCCAGAATAATTATTTATGGACCATTGTGACTTCCACATAAGATGACAGTATTCCTTAAGTGAAATAAGCCAGACAAAGACAAATACTACATGGTATCTAATACATGTGTAATCTAACAACAATAAAAAATTAAACTCATAGAAA
>NW_011888811.1:3409787-3413219 GCF_000151845.1 Pteropus vampyrus
CATTCCTCTATTTCCCAATCATTTGTGAGCTAATTTAAATACAGAAATATGCTGTAGCAGAACAAACTTCAATTGCATCAAAAAATTTTAAAAATATTGATTAACTTTGGATTAACAAAGGGATATTTTTTGCTATTTTGTTGAACACTAGAATGTTAATATTTACAACATTTAATGTTTTAATTGCTTTTCACAAATTATTGGAAGAGAAATATAAAATACATATTTATGATACGACATAGTAAATGTTAATATGAGACATAAATACAATGAAACTTCTGTGCTCCTGAACATAAATTATCTTTCTGGTTTCAGTGCTTTTGCTTATAATTTTTTTTTTTTTTTTTGCTATACTGACAATTTTTTACTGATAAGAATCTCATTCTTATTGAAAATTTTCTGCTCATGAATCTCCTCCTCTTTCAAGCTTACCTAGATCCTTAGGAAGATAACTCATGTCTCTGACCAACTACTGTATCTTGGGCAGATCGCTTTTGGTATATATTTAAAAGAGAAAGTGTACAATAAATCGAATGAATATTTTCATCACCAAAATTGGCACTAGCATGGTGCATACTAATTATTCAATAAGCGTGTGTGGACTAAACAAAGAAGTACTTTTCTCTGCATAGGACATGTTGAAATGGAATAAAATAAAACAGGAGTAATTATTCTGGTCTCTGCAGAATGAATTCAGGGGTTGAAGAACATGTAGATGATATTACAGGTACTGGAGATGTTAATAAAAAGCCTCAGTGATAGTAATTCTGGTAATATCAGTTGTGGTAAGGTTAAATTTCAGGAAGGAAAATGGCAACAATGCGAACTACAATTATAACAACTAGAACTCTATGGAAACAGTAGTTTTTCTCAACTGAACAATTCTATGCTTCTAAAAGTTCAGTCTTGAACTTACTTCAATTCTACATATTTTCTAGAAATTCTTTGAGATAGACAGACTTATTAACAACCAAAGTAATCCACCAGAGTGAATTTCTGTTGCCTTTCAATGAAGAAGCTTGAATAAGGCATAATAGCAGAGATTTTTATTGGTGGTATCATTGTTTTAAAAGTGGAAATTTATTCACAGACATAATTCATAGCATTTATATCACCAAATCATACTACCCATTTCTTACTGAGTTTCCGCAACACATAAAATTTAAGAGAACATGAATTAATTGAATAGTTTACAAATGGTAGTCATTTTAGCTTAATCTCTGTAGTTAATTTTATGGAAAATATGCAAACCAAAGATCAATTCACTATTTTGAACTTCTGTCTTCCTATAACTGTAATAAAAAAAAAGGGCGTGCCTGTAATTACAAGACATTAAATGGCACAAGAAACACAGCGCTATTTCTACTAGATGCACTTCCTGTCCTTATTTATTAAAACTTCTCAGTCATCTTTCTTGTGTCTTTGATATTCTATACATACCATGCTCAAAATTACTTGTCTTAGCTATTGTTAATTTATACACCCTACTAAGCTATTAACGTCTAATGATCATGATTTATTCATCTTTATATATCGAATATTTGACAGAGCTCCTGGAACACTGTAGCAGCTCAATATACTTGGAGTAAATTGAATGAGTGAATGAACAAATGAATGCATGAATGGAATGAATATTTTGAAAGCAATAATGAAAAGAATCCGGGTAATTAAACTGACATTGGCATACAAGTTAAATTTAGTTCAGTTGTGGAAATAATCATGGCTGTGTTTTGCACGCAATGAAATACTCTGACAGAAAAACTAGAGTGGTTCAGAAAAAGGAAAGTTCTGTAACAGAGAACAGAACTAAGAGTTTCAAAAAGAAAGTGCAGGAGGAATTGCCAAAGGTGTTAAGATGTGAAAAAAGATGAGAGGAAATTGTGAAGAAAGATGAGAGGAAACTGTTCATAAGAACTTCAAACCAACCTGTCCTAAGCTCTTCAAGTAATGGCTGTGGAGAGGGACTTGCACCTTTACAGAACTGGAAGCATCCCAATGTCACTACCTCAGTCTTTCCTGGAAAGACCTGGAGTCAGAGGTCAGGGAATTTAACTGACATCCATACTGCTGAGAGTTAAAGTAACCAAGCAGGGAATCCCAGTTGGAAATGAGATAACCAGAGCTGGGTTCTCTCTCTATCACAAAGTAGGAAAAAAAAAATGTTATTTTGAAGCTATTCTCTACAACTTTGCTTTTTTGTTGGTGGTAGTGTTTTTATGTTTTTGTTTTTGTCCCAGCTACTCTGCAACCCTAAGGGAAAATGGATGCTGAGGGGAGGTGACAGAGCTAGCAACAGAACTTAGATCTATCATATTCCTGGGCTAGTACTCCCATTAAGTATGTGTTAAGTGTATTAGCTTTGAAGTGATATCAACTGGTGTTAGATTCTCGCCATCACTGCATCCTACAGTTGTGTGGCTATGGACAAATCATTCTCTAAATATCAATCTTTTAACCTGCAAAATGAGAATAATGAGAGTGTCCAAATTCATATTGTTGTTGTGAGGAACAATGGCCTGGCAGATGGGGTGATGACACAATTCAAAAAAAAAAAAAAATGGCTCTAAGAATATCACACCATGCCATGCAGAGGGTTGAAGATTTATTGGCCTGGATAGCACCCTATGCTGTCTACAGCAGTCTAAGACTAGAACTATCATATAATTGAGCAATCCTCTTTCCAGAAAAAACAAAGCCATGATCTACAAAAGATGCTTGTGCTCCCATCTTCACTGCGGCATTACTCACAGTCCTTAAGGTGTGGAAATAGCCCTAAGTGTCCATCGACGACAGATCAAGAAAAGCAGCAACAAAAACAGAAATGATAATTATGTGACATGATAGAGATATTTGCTTAAACTATAGTGTCTGTCACACTGCAATAGATAAATATAAATCAACGTGCTATACACCTCAAACTTATACAATATTATATGTTGATTATATCCAAATAAAAGGAAAGAAAGAAAGGAAGGAAGGGAGGAAGGGTTTTACACACACATACATATGTACCATATATGTATATGTGTGTGTATATATATATACACACATACACACATACCATATGGAATATTATTCAATCTAAAAAAGAAGTTAATCCTTGTAATGACATGGATAAACTTAGAGGGCATTATGCTAAGTAAATCAGACTCAGAAAGACAAATACTGTGTGGTATCACTTATATGTGGGATCAAAAAAAAAGTCAAACTCATAGAAAGAGAAAGTAAAAGAATGGTTATCAGGGGCTAGGGGTGGGGGAAATAGAGATTAATAAAAGAGTTAAAAACAAAACAAAACAAAAGAGTATCGGGAATCTATTAGTGGTTACTTTCTTGAGACCTAGTGACAAACACACATCATGTTGATATTCAATTACTAAAGAAGCCAACAGTCACCTTCTGAGCTTAAAAGGAAGACTACTAATAATGCTT
>NW_011888811.1:3414319-3418032 GCF_000151845.1 Pteropus vampyrus
TTCCCCAGGCCAGTAGAGCACCCATGGAGGACGCAGAGTGGGCTGGACTGCAGCTCCCACTTGCTCCTACAAACACACACAGCACTCTGGGTCCTTTCGGTATCATTCCTGGATCTCAAAACCTTGGGTGCTTTAGAAGTGAGATGTTTCAGAATCGAGGCTTTTTTTAGATTTTAGAAAAGTAATTAGGTATATATTTTATATATTTTATAATACTCTGGAAGGATCAGAGGTAGCATCTCATAACCAAACATATTAACATTCGTTCAGCAAATGAGTAAATAGTCACATAATAAAGGATAAATAAAAACTATAAATCACCTTTCAGATCAGGTTAGGTTTGCTTCCAAACGTGAGTTCAGATTATCCTAAAAACTGAAATTTTTTTTTTATAATTTACATTCAGGCAAAACATAACTCAAACTGAACTCCTATTTGGTGGCAAACCTGGCCTAATCTGATATGAAGCTATTTATAGTTATGAACTAATCTGTAAGTTTAAGACTAGGACTTGCCAATTATTCACACTTTTTATGTCCTCTAGCACTTATTAGTGAACTATCAAATAGTAGATGTTCAATATATATGTTGAATTGAAGACAGACATATATATATATAAACATATCTATCAAGATGAATAATATATTAAAATAAGACACAGAAGACAACTAAAGGTTCATTATCACAGACTAGCAAATAAGTCAAAACATTTATATTTTTCCCTCCTTGGCTGCTATACCTCTAAAAAGTATAAGGATAGCTTAGTAAATGAAATCTGGATCTCTTATTTTCTCAGGCAGAAACTCACATGTAAGGAGCAGAAGCCAATGCTTATTTGTTTTGCTCCATTATCCTAATGAATAAGATAAGACTTCAAGGGATTTGTCACTGAATCACAGGCATTGAAGCGTTACACAGAAGTTTTTTGTTTTTTTTTTTTTTTTTTTTTTAATGTTTGTATTTGTGCATATAAATAAGAACAAAGAACTATTATTTCAGGCAAATTGAACTAAACCTAGTTAACCCAGACTTAATTTGCAGATATTGGTATTTAACTTTTATTACATAAAATATGCCTTATAAAAGAAATAGATACCATTTTACTAGAATTAATGTTTTATATATGGCAGGACATGTCCTGCTTTCTTCTATGAATAACAGCCATATGTCGCTTAATGACAGGGATATGTTCTGAGAAATGTGTCTTTAGGTGATTTCACTGCTGTGCAAACATCACAAAGCACACTTACACAAACTTAGATGGTCTAGCCTGCTACACACCCAGGCTGTATGGCAGAGCCCACTGCTCCTTGTCTACACAGCTGTTCAGTTTGTTACTGTGCTGAATACTGTAGGCAAATGTAACAGAATGGTAGGTATCTGTGTATCTCAGTATATCTAAACATAGGAAAAGTACAGTAAAAATACAGTGTTAAAAAATGGTATGGCTGTATACCATTGAATGGAGCTTGCAGGAAAAGGAGTTTCTCTGGGTGAGTCAGTGAGTGGTGAGTAAATGGAATAAACATAGGATATTACTTTATACCACTGTAGACTTTATAAACATTCTAAGTATTTATAAACACTTAGGCTACAAAAAATTTATAAATGATATTTTTCTTTCTTCAATACTAAATCAATCTTAGCTTACTGTAGATTTTTTTACTTTATAAAGATTTTAATTTTTTTTAACTTTTCGACTCCTTTGTAATAGCATTTAGCTTAAAACACAAACATATTCCACAGCCATACAAAAAAAAAATATTTTCTTTCTATCTTTAATCTAAGAGCTTTTTCTATTTTTAAATTTATTTTATTTTTTCACTTTTTAAACTTTTTTTTGTTGTTGAAAACTAGGACACAAACACACATTAGCATAGGCCTGCAGGAGGTCAGGATCATCAGTGACAGTGTCTTCTACTTCTACTTCTAGTCTCACTGGAAGGTCTTCAGGGGCAATAACGCCCTTGGAGCTGTCCCCTCACATGATAACAATGCCTTCTTCTGGAATACTTCCCCGAGGACCTGCCTGAGGCTCTTATTGAGGTGTCACTCTTTCTCAGAAATATGTCCACGGTGGTTTGCTTGTTTCTTTGTTTGTTTGTTTTTTTTTTAATTATAGATTTGCTAGTATGCAGATAATGCACCATGATCATTCCTCCCCATGAAAGAAAATCTTTCAGTGTGAAGGTGTTATTTTTAAACTTTTTAAAGAAGTTATTGAGGTCTGCAGAAACCTCTGCTACACCCTCTACTGTGGATTTTCTTGGAGGTTCTTCTTGTTCTCCTCCCACAGTTTTCTTTTCTCCTGCTTTTTCTTCAGCTGTGAATTCCTGTTCCAGTACCAACAACTCCTCATTAGTAAATGCCCTAAGAGCTCCTCAGTGTCAGCCTCATCTACACCTGGGTTAAAGCTGTTTGCTGTCTCAGCCACGTCTTTGTTGATGTTTGCAGCCACCTCATCCTTGCAGAATTCTTTGAAATCATAAAGGAACCTTTCAAGAGTCTTCTTCCAAATGCCATTCATGTAATCTTGTGGGATTATCATCATTGTATACATAATCTATAGTGGACCAAAATGTTCATTATATGGTATATTACTGTATATCTACACATCTTTCTTTCTGCAGAGATAGCAAAATGCCCCTTCTTATTAATCCTTGAGAATAAACTATTACTGTAAAAAAGTGTGGTTATTTTTAGAGGTAGGGCAGAAACATTTGCATGGTGATAAAATCAAAAGCCCCTGGTATCTAGGTAACAGAAAATATTTACATATGTATTATTATTCATCTTCATGATACATAGAGATATGTAGCCACGAACTTCAACCTCATTACTCAATTAACAATAGAGGGCTCTCTTATTTTAAACGAGCTTTGAATTTAGGAAAAAATTATAGTAACTATAAAATACTGTATGTGAGTAATTAGCATATGCACATAGGTTTTTTGTTTGTTTGTTTGTCTTTATTCTAAAGAGAAAATTAAGATGATATCAAAACATCTTATACACCTGGCTATAGAATTGATAATGAGTTTTTTGGTAGAGAAGATAACCAATAGTTTGTGTTAGTCTGGGTTATCCTAAAAGTACAGCCTGAGAGGATGCTTCGGGTCTGCTTGCTTATATGGGAGATGATCACAGCAGCCAGAGTAAGACAGGGACAGAAGGAAAGTCACTAGAGTGAAAATTATAGGGCTAGATATCACTGTGAAGAAGTGGGAATCAATTTGATTGGAAGCTCTCTGGGTTATATGTAGGTTGTTTGGATGTCCCACCAAAGGATGGAAGGCTGGATTATGCCTCCACTGACTTATTTACCTCATTGGTTGAAAGGTGCCCTTATGCATTAACTCCCTTGAGCTTGTGTAAACATTCATACTTGGATTGATCAAGAGACAGAAGACAATCCTTCCATGTAGATCAAGACTCTTGGTTATTTAAAAGAATGGGCTTTATAACCTGTTAAGAGTGTTACTAGAGCATAGACTCACAGCTCTGAGCCCTTCTATAGCAAACCTATAGTTTACTTATATAAATTATTTTTTAAGAATGGCATGGTTACCATGCTATTGAAATACTATACACACACACACCTCTCCCTCTACACACACACACACACACACACACACACACACACACACACACACACGTACACACACACGCATATACGCATACATGTTCCTGTGAAATTATGCATGTATTTTCTG
>NW_011888811.1:3418082-3433016 GCF_000151845.1 Pteropus vampyrus
ATATACGCATACATGTTCCTGTGAAATTATGCATGTATTTTCTGATGTTTCTATTGAAGCTTACAGGAAGCTCTTCTCAATGCTTCAAAAGGAAATAGACATTTTAGTTGCTGTCATAAAAGGTTCATGCAATGAATCCCAGGGCAGCAATGATCAGATTGTCCTCACAGACCCTGAACACTAAGGGTCTCCACACAGAACCCGAGATGGACTTTTGAAATAAAGATGTCTCACCATCACAGGACTAGAGTCCATAAGGGCAATAAAGGATTATTACTAAATATGAAATAGAAAGTGAATGACAGATTTGTTTGATAATCAGTTTGGCTGATGTCTAGCAAGAGGAAACAGATAGTTCTACTCTTTAAATGATAACTACCTATGAGAGGGAGTTATTGAATGATTTAGTTATGATTTGCAGGAGTCCTTAACCACTGGGCTACTGACCAGTACTGGTCTATGGCCTGTTAGGAACTGGCCCGCACAATAGGGAGTGAGTGGCGGGCAAGCGAGTGAAGCATCATCTGTATCTGCAGCCACACCCCAGAGCTAGCATTACTGCTTCAGCTCCATCTCAGATCACAAGGCATCAGATTCTCACCGGAGCACCAGTCCCTGTTGCCACAAAGGTTGAGGACCACTCATTTAAAGGACACAAGTGTCATGATTACATTTGTATTTCAGGAAGATCGCCTGGGCGAGCTTAAGGAGATTGTACTAGAACACATGAGGCTAAAGGCAGGGAAATGAGGGAGTAGTCTAGTGCAGACATACGGGTAAGAAGGCTAAAGACCAGAAACAGGTGTAGAATGGAGAGGAGGGGAAAGATTTCGGGACTATTAAAGTAGCACAGTAGGAAAACCTGGTAACTGACTGAATGTTGTGAATAAGAGAAAAAGAGGCCTCTCTTTTGCCTTCTGGTTTCTGCTTGGATGGCAAGGTAGATGGGCAGCAGCAAAGCAGGTGTTCAAATTAATCTTTTCAGATTTCCAGCCTGGCATAGTTCCCATTAAAGCAAGCTTTGTTGTCTGATTTTCAAAACAAAAGGCACACTTGCAATTTCTTCTTTCAAAACTGCTTTTTCACTTTTTGTTTTCTGCTTATATTTCAAAAAAAAAAAAAAAAACCCTCAAGGAGACTCACAGGTAGCCTTCCTCTAATTATCCGAATTCACTTGATATTTAGATGGATTAATATACTTGAATTTATTTCCTTATAATGGATTGACTTGTCTAGCCAGCCAATAAAAGCAGCACTGGGACTTTATGTATTTCTCCTAGTATTATATTATAGCAACTGACAATAATAACAGTAATAATTATCCAATTTCAAGATGGAGAAGTACCTTTGACCTCTATTTGATCCCCTTGGTCTATCTAAGTCTGATTTAGCATTGATTTCTTTCCCAAGGAAGTTGCTATAATCATGTTATGGCTGATTTATCACAATATGCTTGCTGGCTAGTAATTTCTCATCTTGAACTTGCTTCTCATTTTTTTTCTTGCACAAAAAGACATATTAAAATGTTTTGCTTTTTTCAAAGCAAGGAAAATTCTCCAAGTATTCTGCCGTATTTCTTTCGGTGGGTGGCGTTAAGTGACTACGGTGTTTGGGAACCATCCTAATTGCACATATATGTTGGCAGGGCAAAAGTCAAATGCAAAAAAAAAAATAAAGTTTCTGCAGGAACTCTAATTCAGATTGCAAATATGGTAACAGAGAAAGAACATATGCTCAGAAATCACTAGATTTTCCACTAAATATTTTTATGATTTCAAGCAAGTCACTTAGTCTTTTAAATTTTGGTGTCTTTGCTTATAAACTATATCTAGTTGATCCCATCCTGTACACATAAATGTTCATAGCTAATAATTTTAACCATATTTAAAAATTATAATAAATACAATGGAAAAATCATTACTATAGCTCACTGTAGAGCTCAATGTAGATCTTTATGTATTCATCATTCAAGAAGGGCACATATTTCACTTCAGGTAAATTTTAAATTAAAAAAATATACCTGTAAAATTATCCAATATCAAACCCCTCACTTTACAAATGACAAGATTGAGCGCTAGAGAGATTAAGTAATGTGACCAAGTTTCGCACAGTTTATTATTTCCCCCTTCAATGGACTTCAAGTAAGGTCTTACAATTCCTAATCCAAAACCTTATAATTCCTCCACCAAAAAATGAACACTTGCTGGAACACGGTCATTGATAAGGAAATTAATCAGGAGAGATCAGAGAGCAATATGCAAACAAACAATACTGAAATCTTGACAGTTTAATAATTTTTTTTTCATTCATGCCTAATGTCCATTGTGGATTGCTGGGAGGTATGCTCTGTATCACTGTCACTCTATGCCTCAGGCTGATAAAACAGCCAAAATCTGGATCTTTGCCAATCACCATGTGGAAGAGTGAGAGAAAGGAGCAAAGAACAGCATCATCTTAACCTTCCTCCTGCAAATGATGAGTCATTTTTTTTGCCACATTTCATTGGTTAAACAACTTGCATGACCACATAATGCCAAAGTCCACGGGGAATTTAAATTCATATGCCACAAAGAATGTGACATATTTAAATAATATAAATAATGGGTACCATAGCATGTCAACCAAATGAAGAACATGGAAAATTTGTTTATTTCTTAAGAGGTAGAGAGTTTAGGGAATGTTCTTCAGAGTCCTTTTATAATGCCCAACTCTCTTATAATTTTTCCCTGAAGCTCTGACATAAACCAAACATTCAGACGCAATAAGGTGTGTACTTCTCAAAATTTCACAGTCTACAGTTAAAGCAGATTTCACGTACCAGGGGCCTACTGGCCAGATTCAGTCAGTATATGTGAGGTAGGAGTTTATACTAGGGAGCCCCCACCCCTTCCCAGAGCAGTTAAAAGGGGACATAGCTGGGCTTGGGTTGCTCCACTATTGTGTCAGATTTGGTTTAACCGGTTGCCAAATTCGGGGAAACGGTGAGGCTGCTTGTGATCTGAAACATCCTGCTGAGGTGGAAGGGCTGGGAACAGGGGATTCCCCAACACAGACATGCGCAGAGGGATAATGAGTGTGACCTAGAATTTATCTCTGCTTCATTATAGTATCATTATAATAAATTTACATTGTGGCTTAGAACTCCTCCCCTCCCATGAGCAAACCCAGTGCATTATTGGGGTACCCATGCTCAAAAAGGCAACGGTTATATGAGATTCCTCTGTCAATCAAGGCCATGAAGGGGAGAAATGAAGTCTCAGAGGGTAGAATAAGAGCCTAAGGCAGAAGTCTTCGGGGCTGACATCTCTTGGCAGCCTGTTCTCCCATTTGAGAGTGTCCTTTCACTTTCAATAAAGCTACCTTGCTTGCAATTGATACACGTCTGCCTTCAATTCATTGTTGCCGGATGCCAAGAACCATGGTCCAGGAGTTCCAGAACTAGTGGTAGCAGATGGATTATTTGTCCCATAGAGTATACAGTGTGTGTGTGTAGGTATATATATATATACACTAAATTAATTACCTATATTTTTTTAAATGAAGATTTTATGTATAAAAAATTGGTATTTGGTTTTCTTTAAAAGTCAAAAGATCTGGTCAAATCAAGTATCCCTCATGGCAAAAGTGCTCTAGAATGACTAATATTAACCTCTGTAGTTGGATCAAGAGTTTCCTAGTTTGTTACAGACCTCGCAACTTCTTCTTTTCTTAGATTTGGTTTTATGTCACTTATTTATGTGAATGACCTGTCAGAAACTGTGAATCAAAATGCAGTGCCGCCTTCATTGGGCTGAAAGCTAGTTTATCTCTCTCAGCTTTCTCTACACTTAGGCAATATGACTCTATTTCCTCTAGTAGAACGAGAATGGAAGTGATGCGAGCCACGTCCAGAGCTGGTCCATACTACCTACTCTTCCATGCCTGAGATGTCACTAAACACCCACTTCAAACTCTTTGTTATAAAGATTAAAAAAAAAAAAAAAATGTCATCAGTTGTGTTAAGCTCCTGAAATTCTGAGGTCTATTTGTTGCAATAGCAATTAGCTACTCTAATGTATGAGTCATGCAGGAATCTGAGTGTGTGTTCACAATACACCATTTAAGCAGATTCCTGGATATAATATTCTTGAAAATTTTCTGAGCCCAAATCATTTCATCTTCCTTTAGCTGGGGCAGAGGGGTAGGGGTGAAGAATTCCAGGCAGAGGGAAAAACAAAAGAAGAAAAAAGAGATATGAGAATGCACTCCTGGGTGATTTGAGAAACACCGGTTGAATCTGTTTGGCTGCACTTTAGAAGAGGAATAGGAGAAAATACACAATTACAGAGGGATGCGAATTCCAGGGTAAGAGAATTTAGATTAGACTGTAGGGAAAGAATCAGTGAATTTTTTGAGAATAAGAGTGATGTAAGCTTTCATATGGTTTTAGAGTCACTAATCTGGCAGCAATGTAAATTGTTAAGTGGGTGATTCTGGAGAAATTAAGACAGTTAGGCAGTGCTACAGGCATATAGTTGAAAGAGAGAGTGACAGCTATAATTTACTGAATGCTCGGTAATTCCTGGGCCCTAGGTAAACCACTTTCTACACATTATCTCAATAAAATAAAGTAGTATTATAAAACATTTTAAATTGCTAATTAAGGTAGCAAAATTCAGATATCTAATGGGTGGTGAAGCTGGGATTTGAACTCAGATCAATCTTTCCTTAAAGCTTATTCTAATAACTACTACATCATATTATATAATGTAATCTAAACTTTGGTGGTAATGACAAAGTAGCAATTATAAGGAGTAAAAGAATGGCAATAGGACTTCCAACTGACTTGAACTTTACTGAGATGCTACTAAGCATCTAGCACGGGGCTAGGAAAGTAAAGCATTGTTTTCACTCTCTGAGAATTTAGAATCCAAGAGTAATTGAGAATGTGAACCAAGACAACCATCATCATTGTGTCCCCTTCCACAGAGATTGTGGAAACTGGTTTTAAAACACACCTCCTCATGAATTAAGCCACCCAACATTTATGGTTTTATGAATCTCAGCTGGCCTGGAACTAGAGTTCACCAACAGAATATGGTAAATTTAACCAGTGCTTGTCCATGTCTAGCCTTTAATAAGATAGGTGGTTTCAATTTCTTCCCTCATGGAAAGCTTACTTTTGGGAGCCTAATGGGCCCTTTGTAAAAAGTCTCGCTACAAATTAGAAATTCCACATAGAGAGACCACATGAAGAGAGTACATGGGGAAATACCATGGAGAGAAGAACCCTGCAGACAACATTAAGAAGGAATGAGGCCCAGGCTTCCCCAACTCCCATCGAGCTTCCAGATGAATTCAGTCCCATCCACCATCTGCCTTCAATCATGTGAGAAACCCCAACCAAGATCAACTGAAGATCTCCGTACCTAATCCCAGACTATAAGGAATGACGAGGGATAATAAATAGTGGTTAAACTTTTAGGTTTTGAAGCATTTTGCTAAATAGCAGTAGATAAATAAATGAGGGATATTATGTGTCTGTGAGGTTTTAGATGAGGCAAAAAAAAATTGATTCAAACCACAGAAATAACCTGGCAATGATAATAATAATAGTAGTAGTAGTAGTAGTAGTAGTAGTAGTAATAATAATAATAATAATAATAATAATATATTTAGGCATATTTTATCCAATCCCTTGATTACAACATAATGCTCATATTGTATTATGTGTCACCACATGAATTCAGATATAAGAAAACACATCATATAGAACTTGAAATAAGAATATCGTGTCCTTCCAATTATAGCAACATGCACTGGATTCTAGTCCAATGCACTGAGTCCATAAGGAGGAATAAAATTGCTCACCCAAACCAATGCTATAAAAACTCCACTGATTTATGCATTTCATCTACTCTAATTATCATCATAGTTAGAAATAGCATTTCTTCAGTATAATGAAATAGTCTGTTCAGACAGCTGTCCAGTTACTTCAAATTCTAGTCATCCATCATCTGAATCTATACAGAGTAGCATGTGTTATTAACCCATTGCTCAAAGGCTACCTGGTTTTGTGACTGCAAACTCTAATTGGTGGGCAGAGGACGTTACTACACTGAGCTCTCTTTTCTCTGCTGAAAATAAATTAACTATATATGGACAGAAGGCTTCAATTCAATCTGTTGCCAACCATCCATGAGATACAAGTGAGTTGTTGTGTTGCAGGTGAGGCAATTACTTCCACAGAGTTGACATGCAATAAATATCTGTGAAATGAACACATGAACTCCATCAATCCATTGCCTATTGATTTTGAGAGAAAATGAAGGGTAATTATTCATCGCAAGTAAAAGAAGAAAAATGAAACCATGCTGGGAAAGGCAAGAATGTGTAATTTCAAAGGAAAAACCATCTGATTATCTAAAAACATGACTTTAGAAGGAACAGAGCATGGTAGAGTCATAAACTTTTCATAAATAGTCAGTTGGAGAAATGCAAGCAAAAAAGGGTTTGGGGAGTCTCTTCTTATACATGGCCAACTTCTGTTAATATGATGGGATTCTGGACTTTTTAAGAAAAAATATGTTTGTACATATGCATAATTTATGGGTGAAAATTGGCACTATTACTGGTGTGAAACTTGGGAGGGCAATGATGAATAAAAAGGATGTAAGGGCTTACTAATTTTTAAAATTATTTAGTATAAAAGTAACATGCTTGTTGTAAACAAAGCCATACATAGTTATGCACACAGAGAAGAAAAATCTGTAAAATACAAGTAGAATTCTCTTATCTGCTTCTACTCTCTTCTCTCTTCCCAGTATCTAATATTAACAGGTATATAACTTTTCAGACACATTAATAAACACATACAAGCAAATATCTACATACACACAATAAAAAAATAAGGTTATAAGATACATATCATTCTGCGACTTGATTTTTAGTGATCAATAGTGACAAGTATTGGACCTTCATTGCTGTCAGTGTGTGAAGAGATAACTCATTTCTTAAAAGGTTGACTTTTATTCCAAAGAATGGGTGAAACCAATTATTTAATTCTGTGTCTATTGATGGACACTTACGTAATGTCAAAATGTGTTTGAACATTTCTGTGGCAAGATAATAACAATAATAATAACAGTGATCATTGCCATAGCTGACATTTTCATGTGCTTACTATGCACTATGCTAAATGCTTTATGTGCTCAGTCTTCTTAGCGATTCTGTGAGGCAAGCATTATAATTGCTCTTTTCAGATGGTGAAATGAAAGCTGGAAAAGGTGACACAATTTGTCCATGTCACACAATTAGTCCTCGACACAACCATGATTTGAATCGTTAGTCCTAAAACCTACATTATTAGATAACACATAAAACTGTCCTTTAAAAGTTTTAGAAGTTACTGAGTAAAACAAAAGTTCATTTAAACTTTCACAGCATACCGATTTAAGTTTTGTCTCTTGAAATATTTAGTGTATTAATTTAACTATACATATGTAATTAAAATCCCATAATATATAAAGTCCTATATTAACTTAGCAATTCTGATTTTTCCACTCTGGCATTTCACAAAGCAATTTTGGGAGGAGTTTATCTCGTGCATCACTTACATCAGCATCTTCATAATGAACAGAGGCACCTTTGAGCCATCTTTCCTAGGTTTTCATCACAGATAATTTTCACTTCTATTTAAGTTGTGGGGGATACAAGACTTTTGAATCTAGTGTGAATCTGTTTCTAGAAATTTTATTATTAGCCCAAAAGAGTCACTCACATTAAATTAGAATCATTTCTCTTTTTCTGTTCTTCAATCTTCTAGTAAGTGTTGTATATGCTTTTCAAAATATAACCACTTATTGAATTATTTTTAAAGTGCTATAAATTGTTTTATAAAGACAAAAACACAGAATTGCTCAAGAATATCTAGTTTCTTAAATGCCATAATTTTTATTTCGCTCAGGCAACTGTAGTGAGATTGCTGGTTCTAAGAAAAAGTCTTCTACGTCCAGAGGAAGGTCAAATGATTTCTTTCTCTCTTTCTCTCTCTCTCTCTCTCTCTCTCTTTCTCTCTCTCTCTCCCTCTCTCCTTCTCTCCTTCTCTTCTCCCCTCCCCCCACACCCAAACCAAACCAAACCAAACTAAACCAAACTAAACCAACACCACCAAAACAAACACTGTCTGGATGACTCGACAGATTTGTCACATATACACTTGCTTGCTAGGATAGAAAGAGGAAAAAAAGAAAAAGAAAACAGAGATAAAGTCATATATAACACTAAGTTCAACAGATTACAAAATACTTTAAACAAATGAAAGCATCATCAATGTATTGATCATCGTTGCTTTGTTGCTTTGGATCGTAAGCAACAATGACCCAGTGTAATCATTTGGGCATGAATCTAGTTTATTACAAGACAGACAGGAAGTAACTCATATATTGTCCAGGAGGTCTGGAGACTTGAACTTGGAAGTTTTATTGCTAGGTGGAAAAAAAAATTTACAAATCACACAGTAGGACTAGTCTAGTGATGTCCTCACTGTCACCACCAATGGGCATAGGCTCCACACTTCATTGCAGATGTGCCTGACCCAGGTCCCTGCTGCAGAACTAACACCATTGCTGGCTGTGAGGTCTGTGTGAGGCCACCATAGGTGATGTTGTATTTGCCAGATTGAATTTGTATGCAGTCCATTTTATCATGATACCGGCTTTCTGTTCAAAGTCCAGGCAGCTGGGATGATTGGCAGAATCTAGTTCATCTGTTTAGGCTGCTGTCAGGGAGACTGCAAAGTCCAGTACCCACCATTCTACTGATTCGTTGACTCACACATGCATGCATGAAAGGTGCTTCTGGTGCTGAGGCTGGCAGAATAATGAAAAATATTCTCTGCCATTCCTGAGCTGAAGGTCTTGCTACATTATTATCCTTTCTACACTGTAATTTTATCATTTGGAAATAATGACTCAATTTATTGACCAAAAAATAGATTTTTTTCTATTAAGAATATTCCCTTAACATTCTAAAATAAGTAATTTTAGACTAAATTACATGTGATTTTCAAGGTAGTTACAGTAGAGATAAGGTTGACTTTAAGCTTCTTGAAGAAAAGGTTGTACAAACATTGGCTCATCAGTCTCATAAAGGAATTTCATTTCCTGTGCTAGAACTGGCAACAATTTCATGAGAGTGAAGTGTTCCTATACATACTGCATCAAGATTTTCACAATCATAATATTTGGAACGTCTGTGACACTCTCCCCCTTCGAAGTACTTTAACAAACTTTAGTTATAATTGTAAAGAGCCTTCACATCCTTAGGGATGAAAAGTATTGCATAAATGTGCCATGTAACCATGACTATTAATTCTGTACATTGTTACATAGATTATCAGAAAATGAGTAAATGGATCAGTCTCATGCACTTGAATATTAATTGGGGGAAAAAATCTTCCTTTATCAGTTTGGAGATGACAATTATATCACAGTCTATTTGCTTTCATAGGTATTCACTCTTTGTTAATCTTGACAGATTAGAACCTCAGGTGTGCTCTGTGTCTGGAAGGCTTTGTGTGCATCTTGACACAAGGTTTAGTGTCAATTCCAGTGTTCAGTCTGCTGTGAAGACACTCAGCAGTATCTCCAGCCTCGCTATATATCATTCTTATACACGTATCTAGATTCTGCTGAAGCAGAGAATCTAATCCAAGTGGTTATTACTTCGCTGAGCAGCCATAATGCTCTGTGAGTTTTGTTATTGTTTAGTGATGGATTTCAATAAAGAAATTTAAAATAGTACTTTAACAATTTTTTTTAAAAATATCAATTTCTTATACTTTTATTAAATGACAAGTTTATTAACAGTTCTTTTTTGGTAATACACCAACTACATACATGTGGTCGATTCCTGATGCTTAATTCTCACTCCAGGAAGCATAATTTTTAATGGTACTTAGTATTTTAGCATCTCTTAGTTTTTTCTAGGCATGAGAATAAATAAAATAAGCCTAAGCCTTGCCTATTTTAAAGTGATTTAAAAATGTTTTGGAAGTGCTATTAATGTTCTTGTCCTTGAATCCTAACACCCAGAAAAGTACCATAATTAATCCGTTTTAGCACTTCTCCATTCTATTCTTTATTGTTATACTGATAAATGCTAGTGTCTAACTCAGTGTGAACTTCTCAACCATCTCATGCTTCTGCCATGTTTAAAGAAATTCCATTCTACTTCATTTCAACAGGGTAAGAGCCTTCTTACTGTGGAGGGCTCGTATCTGAGACATTTGTTTTGAACCGTCAGGGCCATTACAGCCTGACCTCTCTGAGATTCACCTTGGACTTTGGTCCTCTGTATACAAAGCACCTATAAGGTCAGCCAGATCTTGCAGATGGGTGAAGCGAGCCTGGTATAACACAAATGGCATCCGTAGGATTCTGGCTATGGGAAAGTAGTGACAGCTAATGAAGATCACTGTCACATGTGAACGTACATTTGAGCTACAACAGCATATAATTGAAAAGAGCACCCAGAAATGTAGAATTTTGAAATAATGGCAATTGATATAGTTAGAAAATAATAAGACACTCCATTTTCTCTGCTTGAAAGTTTCCTTGTGGCTCCCTTTGCTGGCTCTGTTTGACCCTAGAAGTTTCTGACCTTGACATTCCTCCTTTAGGGTTGCACTCCCACCTGCTCACCCCAGCCTGATCATGGGACTCCCCCAAATTACCATTTTAGTTTGGGCAGGCAGCAATCTGTACTTGAGCTATTGTGATAGTCCTCAAACCATCTGCTTTGTCTCCATACTTTAATATAACCTTTCCACAAATGACAGGTTAATCTTTCTCTATAGTAGCTTTCATTGTATCACTGTCTTGCTCAAAAGCCTTTAATTTCTTTGCATTTCATAGAGAGAGAGTTTTAAAATCTCATATTAATAAATTCTAGCCCATCACAAGGGCTTACTATGGCCCAATCACTGTAACTAAGTGCTTTACATGCATTATCTCATTTAATTATCACATTGAGGTAGATATTATTACCCTTATTCTATGGATGAAGAAACTGAGGCTAATCTTCCATTGACCTCATTTTATATAATGAAAAAAAAAATAAAAAGAATCCTACAATGCCTAGAATAATATGTTTAAAAAAATAAAGGAAAAAAATCTCAGTTCCTATCACAGCTCTGTCAATTACTAGCTGGGGACCTTTTACAGACTCACATAAGCTCTCTAAGCCTCATCTTCATCATCTATAAATGAGAAAAACAATAGTTATCCCTCAAGGTTATTTAGAATAAAATGAAATGATTTAAGTATGGTATTGTACCAATGCTGGTTGATATTATCAGCTTAAAAGAAACAAGAAGTTTGCATCTCCTACTAAATTAAATGTCCAAGACGAACATACAATTAAATGTATGTTGGTGAAACAAGAGATTGCCAACATAATGCGATTCCAGGCAATGCTCAAGTGACTGCTTTACCTCCTCCTTTACTTATCCATTCAACATATGCAGTTATTTAGTGCACTCTATATGCCAGATGCTACATTTATGGGACAGGCATATATGAATGTTGACTTCTAGGTTTGCGTCTTAAAAATTAGAGGAGGAGGAACATGTTTATGGGAGCAGGGAGAATGAGTTAAGCTTTGAACCTGTTAATATTTGTGATATGTCCATTGACATTTAGGAGGACTACTGATATAAAGTTCCATGATTCAGATGAGAAAGCTAGGCTAGACAGAAAAATATGGGGATATTATGCTCTGATATTTTATTTAAAGCCACAGGACAGAATTAAGAGATCTGGGGAGAGAGTTAAAGAAACAGAATATACAGCCTTGCGTAATTCCAGCATTTTGATGGCAGTTAAGAAAATGAAGGCAAAGAGAGAAGAGGAGATGCAGTAGAGTACAGTGCTGCTGAGGTCATACTGAAAGCATCAGAAGGGTTAGGTGGAGTGTGTGTTGAAAAAAGGTCTTTGGGTGAGGTGGATGGGCAGCGTCTGGTGACCTCTGAGAGAAAAGTACTGATGAAATGGAAGAGTGGAACATAGAAAACATCATTTTGCCACTTTCTTGCTAATATAGGAAACTCCATCTTTCCAAAACTATACCCTTTGAAACATACACGGTTGATTTTGAAAAAATCAACCAAACCAAAACAAACAAACAAACAAAAACACCCAAAGAAAACCATCCTAATTTGAAGGGCCATGAGTGTGCTAGGGAACTTGAAACAGAGTTTGGGGACATCTGGCTAATGGAAGATATAGGGGAGAAGGGTGAGGACTAAGAAGACTAGAGGTGCTGAAGACAGAATCTTGCTATATTTTTGCCAAGGGACTGACCTGGTTTTAGTTTCTTGAAGTTTTCATAATTGCTAAAATATGCCTTATTTCAAGCTAGTGTTGAAATAGCCTTTATTTTAGGAATCAAATGAGGGAGACAAAGCTTCCTTAAAAGCTCGATTCCTCAGGGAAAATAGCTAATCAGCAAAATAGCATTTTTCTTTTCCTAGAGTGCAAAGTATGCTGATTTGATTTCTAAATGCAATGGGGACCATCAGAATGCTGATGAAATCAACTCCACACACCCTGCCTAAGGGGCAGTCCTAGTGCCCAAAAGTGAGCTGTACAAAAACTGGCTTATTCACACATT
Source organism: Pteropus vampyrus (assembly GCF_000151845.1). Classification (NCBI taxonomy): domain Eukaryota; kingdom Metazoa; phylum Chordata; class Mammalia; order Chiroptera; family Pteropodidae; genus Pteropus; species Pteropus vampyrus. The sequence continues at coordinate 3,430,734 of NW_011888811.1, forward strand.
TCTCCTATCTTTTTTCCCTCTTTTTGAACTATTTTGCTGTGTGTGTGTGTGTGTGTGTGTGTGTGTGTGTGTGTGTGTAAAATTTCTGAATCTATAGCATCTATTATCTGCTATGCTCTGTTTGAGTGCTGGTAGCATAATTCAACCAAAGAGACAAAATATCCTACTTTCAAGTTGCTTATATTCTAGTGGGAAGAAAGTTAAGACATTAATTCAGGAAAAAATTATGCACATCCCAAATATGTTACTCTGTAAGTGTGAATGAGTGAGCAAACTTGCCCATTATAATTCATTAATATTTATTAACTCATTAGCATTGTTTTGTTGTCAAGTTATCTAGCTGAAACATCAGAAAGTGACAGTCAAGAGAAATGGGAACACGGACAGTGTTGAAGTCAGGGTTGGACAAAATTTTGGAAAAAGATGGAAAAAATGACAGTAAAACAAAGAGATCATCAGTTTCTATTATTCATGGCAGTTGAAAACACTGAGAATTTGGAATCGCTAATTTAAGTTGATGTGGGCTTGAGTTGCACCCATTCCAATAATGTCACAATTTTTCTAAAAGTTTATGATTCAAAACGCCACACTCTTTTCACTTAATATAGACTCAGTCTTTCTAAGACTTAATGGACTGGAGAGGAAATAATAAATGACATCTAAACAATCTATATTACTAAAGAAAATAAAGTATCTTTTCTTCCAAATATTCCACAATGAACTGATACAATATTCCTGAAATCAGTAGAAACTGTCCCACAACCCTTTGTGCCTGCATATTAGTCAGTTCTCAGCATATTTTCATATTCTCACTCATTCCAGATTTGCATGTTGAGAAAGTGATTTATAAAATGACTAATGAAATGAAGACTTTAACCCAGTCTGGCAAACAAGAAAGCTAATTAGTGGCAATAATTTACTTCTGGTTGGAAATTCATAATTTGCTAGGTCATGACCTATAATTAATATTATTTTTGTGTTTCTTTCTCTAAGATAATTGATGGTGCATATCGAGCGTTGCTTTAGGAAAACTTATGTCTTAAATGCAACTAAAATTAAACCATAATCTTGCATAGGTAAATTATATAAGACATTTCAAATCAAAGAATCTTTAAATTAATGTCTCACAACAACAGTAGAAGAATTAAATGTCTTATTTAAAATCACACGGAATAAACATAACCTTGAGGGGAAAAACAACTTTTTTTTGTTTTCTGAAATGGCATTAAAATATACAGCCATGACACCTCACTGCTAAAGAGAAGATATTTGCCCTAGGTTTCAATTAGTGTAGTACACTGAAAATAGAAAGATAAATTATTGTTGTAGAGTTTCTTTTAATATTGAGAAAATTTTAGAATAGTTCAGAAATTAATACATTAAAAAAATTATACTCAACACCTAGAACTGATCACTGCTAGCATTTTTTATATTAGCTTCATCTTCTTTAGTTAAAAACAAAATATGATTGATATAGTCATATGCTCCTGTGCCCTTTTCACAGAGGCAATTATTATCGTAAATTTAACCGAGTCTATTTTTAAAAATTATCATCCTATACTTATACATAATAGATCTATTCTGTATGTATATTTTATAACATTTTACATACATAGTATTCAATATGGTTCTGGAGTCTATCAATATGTGTGCAACTTGTTTTTAAATCAAGTTATAGTTTTGAAATCTATTAATATATGTTTCCATCTTCATCTTGTGAACTTGTGTAAATGTTTCTTTAGAGTATAAATATGGAAGTAGAATTTCTGGTTCTATAAATTTTTTATTTCACTAATAATATCAAACTGTTCTCAAAGTGGTTTTTCCAATTCATCCTCCCACAAGCAGATATTAGAGTTCACAGCCATTGCCAATACTTGGTACCGTCAGCCTTTAAAGTGGTCACTTACCTGATAGGTGGGAAATAGTATCTTATTTTATTCATTTATTTGTGTGAATGTTTTATATGTCTCTGATCACTAATAAGGCTCAGAATTGCTTCATAAAATAATATGCTATTTGGCTTTTTTTATGTGTGGCTTTGCTTGGTCATAATCCTTCGTCCATTTTTTTGTTCCTTTGTTTATGCTAATTTGCATTTTATAGAATTATTTTAAACAGAAAAATATCTCTGATAAATTAAAGCAATGTAAAATGTAAGAAGTAAATTTACTGCTTTTCACTTAACCTCATCTGCCTGTCATTCTGCCCAGATCCTACTTAAGAGTGCTTGGGAACTTAGAAGATTTTACAGAAACAGGGCTTCATGCTACAAGTAGTTTG
>NW_011888811.1:3434091-3442489 GCF_000151845.1 Pteropus vampyrus
CACCGGTACAATATGTCAGTTGCTTTATAAAATAATAATAATAATAAAAAATATTTTAAAGTTCTAAACCAAATCCCCTGAAACTCCTTGTATGTATGTGTGTGTGCGTGTGTGTGTGTGTGTGTGTGTGTGCGCGTGTGTGTGTGCGTGTGTGTGTGTGTGTGTGTGTATCTTACAAATACTTACATCTTAATAGAAATTGATGATGTGAGTTTTTATTTCTACTTCTTAGTGAGAGTGAAGGAGAACTAGGGATGGTGACCAGAGAATTAAGGGATATGGTACAGGGATGCTGGAATTTGGTTGGGCAAAGAGATGGTCGACAAAGTGCAAAAGAATTAGAATTAAAGGTTATTTAAAAACAACAACAAAAAATAACCTTTGTTTTTCTCTTTTTAAAATGAACTTTTGTTATTTTCACAAAATCTGTATAAAATATTTGAGAACAAAAAAATTGGAAAAAAGGGAGAAAAGTCCCCTAATTCATACCATTGAGATGGAACCCTCATAAAATATTACATATTCTTCTACCTTTTTAATGAGCACATGTATGGGCACACACAGTGTTTAATATGGGATTTTCTAAACATAATCTTTTGTGATTAGATGTTTTAATCTAATATATGTGCATATGCATGGTATTTTCATGTCAAAAAATATAGATTTGTATTATAATATTAGTGAATGCTTGTATTTCAGTATAAATTGTATTGTTATTTTATGTAATCCATTCCTTCTGAAATTTTTATTTCTTTTCTTTTTTTTATGTTATGGTTTAACAAGTATATTTATCACTGTACAATTTTCTGGTATTTTCCTGGCACCCTAAATGTATAGTTTTTCTTCTAAGATTCTAATCAAATTAATTGCTATAAAGCATCTCTGAATAAAGGCAGAAGTGGAATGTATTCAAATAGAAACTTAAAATTTCAGTCTATCCGTACTTCAACTAGTAGAAACCAAAGTAAATAGTTTTTTAAAAGCACATTTTAATTAAATATGTGTAATGCCAGTTTATAGCAAAGTTATTTCTTGGGAAGCTTGTATTTGAAATTATACAGAAAATATCTATTAGTTATCATTAATAACTAAAGTATAACTTGAAAATATTAAACAGTAAGACAGCCTTGAGCATCACCGAGCCAGAAGGGATGACAATTCAAATAACAAAGAAAGTATCCCTTATCTATACTGGCTGAACTCCAGTTCTGGTATTATGTAATTTAAATTTAGGCACATGCTTCTATAGACAATTTGTAAGCCTAAGATCAGACCCAGTATTACTTTATGAGGCTTGGAGCTAAGTTGAATGTCTAATGAGTACTGAAAGTTTAGTTTTTGGTTTTGTTTTGTTTTTGTTTTTATAATAAGGCCTATTCCATTTAAGTCTCATTAATGGCCAGTACAGAGAATTAAAATGATCTATATTAGTCACGAATGGGAGATGTCTCCAAACATTAGATTACGATCCCATCCTGTGAGACAGTTCGATTGTGTGTCTTATAGTTCACAGAGATTTAGATGGAGTGTAAACTACTTAATAAGAGGGGACTTTAAACAAAAGAGCATTATGAAAAAAAAATAAATAAATAACACTACTTAATTGGATGAGATTTGTGCTTTATAGCACTGCTATTTGATAGTCGAGAAAATCAGGGGATTTATAGTCTAAGACCCTTAGGTTATATCTTCTCTCTAGTAGAAGTAAACTTTTTAACTTTGGATAAATATTTGAGCCTCAGTATCCTCATATGTAAACTGTCTACCTACTCAATCTTAGTGTCTTGAGGATCAAATGCATGCATATATAAGAGTATATCAAAGTTCTTAGTAAACTCAAATGTAAATATTACATTATAATACTCAAATTTACAATTCATCAGGAAAGGCAATGCAGCCATTCCTGTTAAAATCCTGACAAAGTGGCTGAAAAGTTGACTCCTACAACAAGGGATCAAATATCAAAATTTGATGTCAAAAGTCTGCATGATGTCCTTCCTCTTCAAAGAAATCTTTCAGTCTGTCAGACAGTCAGTTAAGAGTAGGTAATTTTATCAAGTGCTCTCTCTTCCAGGATATTGAAATTCCCTCATCCATCTCAAAAGCTTGGTGTTATCTTTGACTCCCACCTCTCCTTTGTGTTCCATGCCTATCAGTTATGAAAAGGCATGAGGCAGCTTCTGTTGCTCCTGACTTTGCCGCTCTGGACCCGTGAGCTCAGCTGTATTTCATTTCCTGTCCTTGATGTCAATGAGATTGCTAATCCTATCCTAAACAACAACAACAACAAAACATTGCTCCAACTTGCTTCCAAGGGTTTCTTAGACTTATAACCAAAAGAGCAATAACTAAAATATTTTCTGGCTTCACTCTTCCACATGTAACCTACTTTACATAGAAACTATATTATTTGCTTTGGACTCCCTAATACTCTAAATCTTTGCTTGTATATTATTCTTTCATCTCTATCTATTGAAATAGCAGTTCTTCCTATAAAGCCCAGTTTAAATACTATTGCTTTCAAGAAAGCCTGTCTCATTCTGACTACTAGGTTGTGAGATTCTGCATTTTTTTTTTTATCTCTCTCAGAAGGCCTTCTCGCTTCTCTTATTTTGCCTTTTGCTGTGTGACCAGACTTAGCTCATTCTTTGTCCATTGTCCATTGCTCACCCTCACACACTAGATCTCTGTGTCCTCGGAGCAGGAGATGTCTCTTACGCATTTTTAAGATCTACACATGTTATATGGTATCCCAGTCATTGTAAGAATAAACAATTGTGAAAGAAATAAATGGCTAAACACATGAAAGAATGAGAACTACATATATTATAGGAGCCCCTTCTAGAAAAAGCTTAGAACACTGAAAATCAATCACTAAAAAAAAAAACTTAGACTAAAATTAAAGATGTAGTATTCATTTTGGAAGTCCCACTTTAAAAAATATTGATATTGTAATGTCTTTTTTTTTTTTCACTATTCTCTTCAGTGTTCTGGTGGGCATAGGGCCGAAAGCACTATGGGACACCGGCAGATGGCAGAACCCTAACCATGAACCCAGCACTAATTTAATTTTAAAAACATATTAATATGATCTATGTTCTGCTTTTGGGCAACATTTCAAAAGGAAAGCTTACAGACCTCTAGCAATTCACTGATGAGACAAATATGAATAAAAAATTGATAAGTCACTGTGATATAGTCAGTTGGAGAACAAGAAAAAAAAACGAGAAATTTTGAAAGTATTGGGTACATGAATCTGGATCCTATATTGCCAAGACAGCCACCATTGCCGCCATTCATCTTCCCATTTGAATTTTCACAGTTGGTGACACTGTTCAGTTGAAGAAACCGATTTATCTATTCATTTCAACTCAATTATTCATAAATTCTGTCTCACTAAGGAGACACATGAGAGTCAATGAATGATGAAATCTAGAAGTTAAGATCATATTCAATATTATACTACTGAGTTGGAAAGAACCTTAGAGGGACATTTTTTCTCAGTTTCCTTCCCATGAAAAGTGTCCCTTTTGCAAAGTCCTTGGCAGGCCCTTGCCAACCTCCAGATAATCAAATGACTGGTGAATTCTGTCATTCAGATTCCTCTCAGATATCACCCAATGATTTACCTGATTAGGCTATCTAAATCAGAGTTCCTCTGAAATCATTTAATATAATGTTCTCTTTAATTTTTGTCATAGTGCTTATTGCTGTATAACACCATTTGTTTATTAACTTCTTTATCATTGATCTCTACCCAATAGAATGTAATAGCCACAAGAATAAGAACCTTGTTTAGATTGTTCACTGATGTAGCTAAGTTATCTAAAATAGTTCCAGGCATATGGCAGACATTCTACGCTAAGTGCTAATTCTACTAACAGTCACTCCATGTTACTGAATGAAACTAAGTATCATTTAAAAACAACAGCCATTATCTTCTAAGGTAGTCCACATTATTCCTAGAGAACGCTGTTAGAAAGCCTTTCTAGTTTTAGAGCTAAAATCTGTCATTCTATGCCATGTCCAGTTGGACCTAGTTAATGCTTATCTAATAAGGCTATTACATCTGAATTACGGTTGATCACTGTAATGTTTGAAGACTCAACCTTGAGTCAATTGACAAGTTACTAAGTTTTATTCCTTTGTCACTCCCTCTGCTACTCACCAAGACTTTTTTTTAAAACAAAAAATTAATAGTTGATATGTTGGTTGAGACACAATATTTATCATGTCACCAATACAGTGATTCTCACCTTCTTTGAGCCTTGGACTGACTATTGCGAATTCAATGAAGATACAAATCTGCTCATCAGAAAAGTGCAAGCAAGGTTTACATACAATTACAACATTCACAAATACCTCCAAATATATTTAAAAACTCTAAATAATGAACAAGATGTTTCAAGATACAATCCTAGTCCTCAAGGAGCTCTCTCTCTAGAGATGGGCAACAGACTACACTGTGTCTTTTTTTTCTTGGCTTCACAATTGCATTCTGTTGCCCATGTGGTACTTTAGATCTAAATGGTGAACATCTTTCTCAAGAAAGATAGAAAGATGCTTTTCCTCTCAGAGTGTGTAATTTTCAACTGTGAATTATCTACGACAAATCAAATCCTCTAGCTTATACCTCCAAATTGTTTGGCAGCAAAATATTTTTTCACAATTCAGAAACATAATTCTGCTAACCACTGTTACAGATATTCTGTCTCATAGGACTTTAGTTCAGTGATTTAAAATACATCAAAATTGCATTTACATCCTTTCTATATCCTGTTCCTGATTGTTTCCTTTTAATGACCTCCACTAAGGGAAAATGGATTTATTTTAGGTTTGCAGTGTTTCCAAAGTCAAGATAAGGGGACCCTGATAGCTTACGGAGTGACAAAATTTTCTATAGGCAACACAAATAAATAAAATGACTTGCCATCATTATAGGCTCTGTCTGTTGCATTTCTCTCTACAGCAGAATTAAATAGATGTTTTTATTCTGGCAGAAATCTCACTCCCGCCACTTTTGCTTTTGTCTCTCTTCTGAGAGGGATGAGACCTTCTCTGTCAACTCAGAAGCTCTTACTGTCACTAGGCAGAAAGAAAGCACCTCTCCATGTATGAGGACTATCATCTGCCAATAGATTTAGCTGTCAACCACCCAAAAACACTGTCACTCAGTGTCAAAGCGCTAACAACAAAGCAATTATCCACACGAAAGAGAAAGAGAAACAGAAGACCCAAGTTATGTAGATAAAACAGAGCCAGTGAAAAATATAACAAGTGCTTCTGAAAACTAAAGTGTGATTCTCTTCATCCCTCCCTCCCTCCCTCCCGACAGGCTGCGACGTCATTTGTAAAGCTTTCTCAATATTTTTTAAATTAAAGCTTGGCAGGCATTTTTGCTTATTTTATGAAACACAAACAAATAATTTTCCATAGAACATAAATCCTCTTCTATCAATGTATCTATCTTATTTTTAGGAAAGAAATATATTCAGGCTCAACTCAACCTCAGAAATATCTAAGACTCGATTTATAAAGGCTAAGTAGTAGCAGCCCTTAGAAAGAAAGGTTCTCATATATGGAATAATTTTATAGAGACAGAATAGAGTTTCAAGAAGAAAAAGAACAACTGAATATGTCAGTATGATGACCTAGGCAATTGTATCAAATACTGTAACACCAAATAAAATAAATTTTAACTCATAGACTACAAATAAACCTTACAGGTATGCATCAGGAATTCAAACTAAAGTTTGCATTTAGATATGGTGGGATAATAGTGTCTGCTTAACAAATTTTCTCTCAGGTTATGTAGCTATTCATTTTTTTTTTTAATTTTTACAGTCATTCAACAGCTATTCATTAAGCACCTATAATTTCTGGAAATGCAGTGGTATAAAGTAAGGCTAGCTTTTACAGTCCCGGAGAGAGTCTACTGGCAAAGAAAGGTAAAAACAAGCAGATGGAAAGACAATTCTTGACTGAAGTGTCAAGATAGTTCACTCTTTTTCTGGCTCTATATTTTATTTTCTTTCATTATTTTTTTTCTCTAGAGCAAATATTCATGCTGTGTAAAATAAATGAAATGGGCTAATACATCAATCTATAATTTTCATTTTCATTGTAGTATTCCAAAATATTTTCCATGATTCTATTTGATAGCTTGTAATGTCTCTTCCTATAACCCACGTTCTTATTTTTCGTAGGAAGATAACATGGCCTAACAAAAATATTTGGGGCACGGCACTGAAAATAGTTTGTGAGCGTTTTTACCCTAAAATATACATTGTTACTGAAGTCAACTGCCATCACCATCATTATAATATTATTACATTTTCCTGATGCTGGAATTTGTACAACATACTGGGGACATATATTTGAAAAAATAAAATTGATGAAAATATCCAAAATATTCAGAAAATATCAAGAATTATGGAAAGTTGGGAGGATGATAAATCATCACTTAACTAAATTTGTTTTCAATTATAAATTTAGAGGTATGTTAGGGTCCCACATTACTATGAGGTATAGACACTTGTTATTAATCTAGATACATTTCTTTATCTTCAAGTACTTCTCTGTTTCTGAGGAGTCTTTATATCAAAATATAAAAATATAATCTTAGAAGAAAAAATGTATACGATGTCATGAATTTTAATTCTAGTTCTCTTAGATAACAAGTCCTATATGAGTTTGTAAATTATTGATTATCATGACACTATGAGCTGTGAAGAACACTAAAAAAAATATTTTTGTAAGATTAATAAGATTTAATCTTGCAATTAACAATTAAGGTTTCAGAAGACTTTTTAATAGAAGGTAGAAAATTTTTATTAATAATTAGTAAATTTATGTAACAAAACATTTTAAAATATAGTAGAACACAGTCTGTAATTTATGCTATTAAATTTTAATTACCTTATTTGATATTGAAAATTAGCATATACAATATATTCATGGTGAAACTACAGGAAGAAACATTAAATCTTTATATGCAGAAATAATGACATTCTGATAGTTTTCTTTTTTTAATTCCTTCCTTTCTTACTTTTTCTTTCACATTTCCCCTGGTGATCCCTCATAGATTTGGTTTGGTAACTCTGCTTGAAAATAAACACATATTCTGTCTTTTACTGAAAAAACAGTAATATAACAGAGATGTGAAATATATGATTAAGGACCAAAATCATCTAAGAAAAGCTCTTGCATCAAGGAATTCCATATTCACTCTGTTAGACTTAGATAGAGTAGCCGAGGGTCGTTTTTTTCTTTTTTTCTTCTACAAAGTAACATCAAATATTTGGTAATAAATTGTGAATGTGAATCCTAATTTTTAGACGGGATTCTAACTTTAAGACAGTTCTCTAAATAAGAAGGTGGGAGTATGGAGAAGCAACCGTGATTTTTCAAGAAGGATCAGATGATTGAAGGCACCATGTTATATTTAAAAACATCAGGACCACTAGATTATATATACCTTCTAGTACCATAGGCAGGTATATTTTATTCATTTTTGATTCCTTATTACCCAGCATAATGCTGGTACCTGGTTCAGTAGGTGCTACATATTGTCACACTAAAAGTAGATGCTATAAATAAGGACATTCTGATTTAGTACAATTTCTATCATCAAAGTAACTACTTGAATTGATGACCTTTATGGTAGACTATCAACTCTGAAATTATGTCAGTCTAGTTATTTGATAGACAGAACATTCCGAATGTTTAAATATCTTAGACGATGAATGTATCTTTCTTATTTTGGAGAGTTCATATTAAAAAGGCATGTGTGCATACGTGCGCCATGCACACACATACAGTACTCACTACTTTTGAAATGGTTGCTTGTATTCAACATTTCCATTTGTGGACAATTTAGGATTGATGTAGAAAAGAATATGAAATAAAGAGTTGTCTTTCATTTTTTCTTTTTCCAAGGTACTAAAAATGCATTTTCAAAATACAAGATAGGTCACTGCTGTATTTTACAAAAAAAGCTAGAAACCTGGTGGAATCACAAACTATAAATTATTTTGTATATATTTTATGTAGTATTTCAAATATAATACATTCATCTTTTTTCAAGTTTAGAAAAAGTAAACTTACTTTGGACTTATTCTAAATTTTATGAAAATGGCTTGCTAGATATCTCTATTGGTACGGTGATGATGACAATGGTGTTGACAGCACGTGCTTATCTAGACTTACTTGACCCTGTGTAAAACGTTTGACACATCTTAACCCATTTAATTCCAATAACAACTTTATGAGGCTATAGTTGTTATCATTTTACAGACGAGCAAACTGTTGCCTTGACACACAACTAGAAAGTAGCAGAGTTAGAATTTGACCTGATTCATTCAGTTCCAAATTCCATGCTCTGAACCAGTAGATTAAT
>NW_011888811.1:3444154-3498340 GCF_000151845.1 Pteropus vampyrus
TGTGTAAGCTAAGCCAAGGTATGGGTGTTTCTGGAGGATTCTAGCAGGAGCTTAGAAGCAAGACTGCAATTAGGTGGGGGAGGGTATGCTCAAATATTGGAAATTTTAAAATAAAAGATCTTTGTACTTCTAATTAAAGCATATTAATTTTTTCTTATTTCAAATGGCATAGACTAGAATTTATCTTGACGGAAAATGAGCCTGGGTTTGCTAATCTGATTATCCCAAAGTGTACTCAGTATATTCAAAAAGTTACCTGAGTAGCAGATGGTAGGAAAAAATAAGAAACAACGTCAGGATTTTACAGAAACACGTGGTGGAGAGAAAAAGTCCCAGTTCATCACATAATCCTTAATCTGAGTAGAAAAATAATCCCCTTTCTTACAATTAGACCTTGCCAATTTTTCTTGCTTCATTCAAACAAATACTGGAAAAAGAACGAAAAAGAGAAAATGGAAAAAAATTATGTGAATTCAGACAGCCAAAGAATACTATTTCTAAAACATAATTACTTTGGAAATTCAAGGTTAGGAGAATATCTAATTGATACAAAATAAGACATGTGTTAATGTTTAATATGATTTCCTCCTGTCCCTGTGCCAGTCAGACATTTGGTTCCTAGCATGACATTAATGAGACTGTGAGTGCCTTGGGACAGACCCCATGTCTGGTTTCCTTCTCCACAGCCCATGGGTTTTATCCTAGTGACTAGAACTTAGAAGGCTCTCAGTTCATATTTTGAAGAACGGAATCCAAAATAATTAGCCCTTTGTCCTAAACGAAGCCTTGCTTCCATTCAAAATTAGTCACTTGCCATCACACAGGTCTGGAAGACTCTGGATTGTCAATGAGTGAATATAAATCAATATAAGTCATTTCTATGTTTGCAAAATTAAATACCGAAATGGGTAGTTGCTAAGGTGGTTTCCAGTGTTAACGTTTTCCAGTGTCTCTGGATGCATCTACCTGTGTTCTTAACATTATAAAAAAATATTTTTAAGTTATAATTAGCATAAAATATGATATTAGATTCAGGTGCACAACACTGTGATTAGACATTTTATACCTTATGAAGTGATCACCAGGATAACTCTGGTACCCACCTGACACCACACATTGTCATTACAGTATTAGCGACTATATTCCTGGTGCCGTACTCTACATGCTGTGACTTATTCTGTAGCTGGCAGTTTGTACTTTTTAGTTCCCATGTTCCCCTTTTTTATGCCCAGAGAGGAAAAACTTCAGTATACTAGTTTTGGTCATGTTTCTCTATGTTCAGGGTAATTTTTTTTTTTTTTTTTTTTTTTTTTGAGGTGGAGGAGAGTGAATGTGAAGGCACTGGCAATTTCAAATAAAAACTATTGCTTTGCTTCAGGTTAAATCACTTAACCTACTGTGAAGCAATTAGAATCCATTTCGATGTTGAGCACAGCTCGGTGCTTAATAAAAGGGTCACAGGGAAGCACAAGCAAAGATGGACAATCAGCTCTGCAAATGGCAGGGGCCCCCACCAGCTGTGCAAAATGGTCGCTACCCCTATATTGGACAAGTAGGTCCATCTCCCCTCCCCTCCCCGCAACTCTCATTCCTCATTTTGGAAGGACTACAGAGTTCTGGAATTTACAGCCTATAAAAGTGAGGAAAGCTATCGTAAGCATTTTTTAAACTGTTTTATTAAATTTTATTTTACATAATAGAGAATGTTGCCAGAGTTTTTTACATACATGATAAATCTCTCTTTTCTTATTTATTGGCCAATGATGAAAGTCAAAAACAATTCATCACCTGCTGTGGCCACTCATATATAAAAACAATCCTGCTATTATCCACCATGCTTTAAATCAAAACTACATAGCTAACACACTCTCGCCCTTGCACACCCACACACTCGGAAAGAAAAGGCAAACATAATAAATGTCTTCCCAGAAACAGAGGCAGCTCTACAGTCTTCCAAAACAAAATTCGCTCACTCACACATTCACCTATATTGTCCTTCTTAAAGAATTGTATTGGAAAGCAGCACAGACCTCTCTGATGGGGCTGCCCAAGTCTGGAGCCTATTTAATTTAACATATAATTACCTACTAAACTTTTCTTAAGATTATTCAAAGCATACATCCCCAACTAATTTTCTAAAAAACAACATGATTATTTTTTCCCTAATGGTACAAAGACACTAGGTATTTATATAAGAATAGGAAAGAAATGCAACAGTTATTTTTGCTTTTACAATGTGATCTGTTAAATATTAAAGATGACATAAGTGGTATGGATTCACATAAAAATATTCTTAATGTGCAGAGTAGAAAAACTATTTATAGACCTTCATGTAGTTAAGAAATATCCACTGTAATTCTACCCCCTGAGATACAAATTTCTAAAGCTGAATCCTGCTATAATCTAAAGTCATGTTGTAATTCCTGCTTATGTCAGAAGTATTCTATAGCAGTGGTCCTCGACCTTTTTGGCAGCAGGGACCTGAACTCTTATGAGAATCTAATGCCTGATGATCTGAGGTGGAGCTGAGGCGGTGATGCTAGCACTCGGGAGTGCTGCAATTACAGATGAACTTCGCTTGCTTGCCCACAGCTCACCTCCTGCTGTGCAGCCTGGTTCCTAACAAGCCACAGACAGGTACTGTTCCTGGCCAGGGGGTTGGGGACCCCTGTTCTATAGTATCTTAATTTTATAAAGGGAAAGCAATTTGTACTTTTGATGCATACTTAATGGTTGGTAGAATGTTATTTTGAGCCCTGGTTGGTAGAATGTTATTTTGATGATGGTTGGTAGAATGTTATTTTGAGCCCTTGCTGCTACTGCCCATTAGTTCCAAGGGAGAAATATAATGACTCCCTGGTATAGCAATTTAACAAATTACTGCTAGGTCTGAATTCCAAATTCAGCTACAAACCATGAAACCAGTCCAGAAAGGAGACACACCAAGAGAACTTGAAAGACAATCAAATGGCTTGCATCAGTTATTACTGTGGACTACTACAAAGAAGAAAATTGTATTGCCTTAACTGTTTTGTTCATCTCATATGTAAATCAAGAAGTAGTTGCCTCAGTTAGTCCCCCACTTTCTTTCTATCCTGGGCTAGGACTTGGAATGAAACAGAAAATCTACAATGAAGTTACTGCAATGATGGCAATGGAAAGCCAAGCATAAGTCTACTTGTTTCCTCTCTTGATTCAAAGAGTTGAAGACATTTGTCTAATATTAACAGAAATGTAGCAAAGGGAGGCTTTCATTATTTTTTTTTTTCTGACAAATCGATAGGATTTGTCCTGAAGAATCCACATGTTCAATAATCTGCAACCAGCAGAATGCATTTTTTAAGGTGGCTAGCTGGGGTCTGGTACACTCAGAGGTCATAATTAAATCTACTGTCTCTGAAATCGAAACAATGAGTTTGGTTTCATCAGCACTCTAAATAAAGGGAAATTATTATTTCATTGGTAGAGAGTTGGGTAACTTACATCACTAAGGATATGGTTGGAACAGGAACTACCTCACCAAATCCAATCTCTTTGCAAGCCAGAAGTCAAAGAGATTTATCATTTCCAAAGCTGACGATTAGGAAATGTAATTCGTCAATGCCATTTAGTGGCCAGTGAATAAATGGATCAGACCTATGTGGAAGCTGGCATTTAATGTTAAAAAGGGAATTCATCTAGACAGATAATCTATTTCTCAAAAAAGGAATTGACTTTACAAAGTCTATTTGATTGTACCCTATTTCATTTATTACTTGTATTGGGAAATGTCCTATCTACCTAGTTTCTCAAGCCCCTAATTTCTCTCAGTTGGTCCTCTGACCTCTAAGAACATTTACCTGTTGGAAACATTCTCACAGTTATCCAGAAGGCCAGAGAAAATACCAAATGGAAAGGACAAAAAACTTCATTTTTAGGCCAATGCCAATTCTGTAGGTTACCCTGAAAATTTTTTTCAAATAAAACGATACTCATGCTAGGTCAGAAACTGAATATGATTGAGTTATAAAGTCCTTACTCACACACTCATTTACGCTGCTATCGCTGTAGTCAAGTGACATTAAGAGATCATCGTTGAGTAAGAAGAATAATGTGTTCAGCTTTACTATAATTTTACTAATAAATTTTGGTTTTCTACTGAAGTTTTGAAATTGTCTTTTCTGACAATCTTAAAAATAGAATTGATCTGATTACTTTGTCAGGAGCAGATATGGAAAGTGTATTTCAGATTCAGTTTTCTTAACTGTTATTCACATAGTATACACACACACACACACACACACACACACACACACACACATTTGTAAAGCCACAAGATTACTGATAATACGGCTTCTCAAAATGATTAGTTTAAATTAATTCCTTTAACTTTGTTATTTAAGTGCATGTGCCCTTGTGCATTTCCTAAGTGTATTCGCTTTCCTGCCCTCCTCTGCAAGCCCCTTTTTCTGCCTTGACCTCTTTAATTTACCAGTCCTTCTAATAAAGGGCTTATTTCCACAGGAAGTATAATAGGTTCACAAAGTAGCTTTTTGTCATGCAAATGCCCCTTCCCTCATCGTGAAGATTTTTTCTCTCATGAGATCCACTTCATGATTCAAAGGTTCGTTTAAAACTGGGATTTTTAAAAAAAATACCTAAACCAGCGTTATGCAAAGAGTCGGCCTGCAAACTGTTACTGATATGCAATACGGTAAGACTGTGCCTGGATGTGAATTAATTACATCATTAGGCATACCATGAAGTTCAAGTGACATTTTTTTTCATTGATGGACTTTCTCACTGAAGGAAGTAGTATGTGAATTTACCTTCTGGCATATACTCCAGCTCCAGTAATAAGCAGTTCAAGGACCAGCGCCTGGAGTGACAAAAATCACCTATGTAATCAGTCTAATGCTTAATCTGGTTCAAAGATCTGTGGATTAATAAATCTATAGCTCCAGAGTATTGGGCATAGGCTCTACTCTCCTTCATCCCCCTTTTCCACCATAGTGCCATGTCAATGTCATTGGACATCACGTCATCCACTCATTCGTTTTCTCATACATTTATCTAGGTTTAACGAGTTACTCCATCCGATAATACTTGTTCTCATAAAGTTTACGTTCGACTGAGAGACAACACCATATAATAAGTACATAAACTAAGTATATTCGGAACATCGTAAATGCTTTCAAGACGACAAAACATGACGACGTGACTAAACCTGGAAGAACAGACTGGCATATGTGTGCTACTTTAGAATGAACATCTGAGCTGAGAACTGAATGACAGGCAGAAATTATCTAGAGGAGATGTAGAGAAAAAACTGTTTTCAGCAGAGGCAAAGAAAACAAACAAACGAACAGCTAGTGCAAAGGTCCTAAGGTGAAATGAGCTTGACATGTTAGAGGCCTAAGAAAGGATTGGCAGGACTGGAGTACAGTGAGCAAACAGGGAGGGCCCAGGGCCTCTACTAGGAGAGACCACCGATAACACCTCCTTAATCTACTAGTCATCGAATTGACATCATCACTTTCTCAGGCATGTTTCTTTTCAAATTGTTTAACACTTCCAACTCTAATTGACAGAATTACTGAGAGCAACAAGCTACTAGCATGTCTAGAGTGAGAAACATTAGGAGTTAGAATTAAATATATCTGATTTGTCTGAGAGCACAAATTATTCCTCTAAAATCATTCTTTAGGACTTGTTATACCAAATCAACTGAACACGCTCCTGTCACCTGGAAAAGCAGTGTGCTGTGGAGGTGACATCCCCACAAATAAGAAGTTAGACTGGGACCTTAGGGGTTCTAAACCACCGTTGTTTTAGAGGCCATACGGATAACACAAACAAGTGAAATGGTCAGGGTGACAGTGCTAGCTGAATGACAAATAGCAATGGGCATGTGTGATGTGATTAGGAGGGCGGGGACTGCAGCACAGTGGAGCGTAGTGTGTCCATTCTCAAAGCGTAAGCCACCACGAAGTGCCAGCCAATAGGACTGGACTGGCATGTGGCCCTAGTGGGGCCAGACTGCATGTGTTCATGAGAAACTGGGATTCGAGACTGGAGATGAATTTATATGATTATTTTACAAATTAGCGAGTTACTAAAAACAATGCAGATCAAACAAAACATAACTTCAGGCTTCCGTTAGTCCATTGGCTGCTGATGTCCAAACTTTGATTTAATCATGGGCTCATTTGATATTTAAGACATAAAGAAACATGGCCATCTTATTGTATGGCAACTTTTATGAATGGCCAGGGAGCTTGTCCTATTTCTTTTCTTGTATGATGGCAGTTTAAGCCTGGTAACAGTGTTCCATATCTAGTAATATGCCCCAGCACTGGGGTTATACAGTCACTGGGGATTTCAAGTTCTTCCTAACACATTAGTGAGTTTTATATAAAACTAAGCATCAGTTAAGTTAGCTAAATGATACTTTTCTAGATAAAGATGGAGATTGATGGCACAAGTATACATATTTTAATGCTTAATCTTCTTTTATTTGTAATACCTAATATTACTCTAATGAACACAGGTCTACTACCTGTTGATAATCATTAATCTAACAAAAGCACTGCAGGCGACAGCAGCAGATTGCTCCCTATTTAATTCAACAAAATCAAAATCATCTCAGTTTGAATGGGGAAAAAAAAAGATATGAAAAGAAAGGCAGCTGTTGAATTCCTCTGATTTCTATTTTCAGTCAATAACTAGCCCCTGATGTCTACAACATGAACCTCATGAGAGAGACTTGCCACATGTCATCTGAGGAGGGTTGCTAGGAAGCAGGGTTGCCTGCCTGGGATTGGATTCCCTTGGTTCCCCTGGGTGGCAGCACACTGTGTCTGGTGTACTCCTTGAGCTGCTGAACTAGGCAGTGAACTCTCCTGAATGCTCAGAAATATTATCGCCCAAGACAGCAGTAAATAGTTCATGGGGAAATATCTGTTACAGGAGTGTCAGTAATCTTAGATACTCCATTACTGTCACTCACTAGTCAAGAGACCCTGGATGCTTTTTGCCACATGTTACCACGTCTGGTCACCATGAGATAATGGCCATCAGGTTCCATGCAGTATGATATGTGTGTATAAGGGCCTGTAGGCATGAGGTTCTGTTTTTTCCCCTTGCTAGTGGTTATTTTAATAGAAAAAAAATTCATGCCTGACCTCTACCTGGCTGCTATCCAAGAATTAAATATAGCAATTTGTTACAGTAATATTCCTCCAGAGTCCTTCAGCAAGAACACAAACTATTTAAGTTATGCTTAAAGGTGTATTTCATTTTTAAGTCGCATCTCTGGCACACAACATATTCTAAGCAGCTTTCTCTCTCTTCAGCAGCACAAGCAATTTCCCTCAATAGCTTCTTTTCCAGCCTGGCATATCTCCCTTGCCGGTATTTGCAATTTGAATAATCACATCTGATTTGGGTTTGCATTAGTTCTACCTGGAAAAAAAAAAAATGTACATAGGCGAAGGCCCCTCCTCCCACAGCAACCTCCAAGACTTATTACTATTTCCTTGTGTTAGGGGGGGGAAAAAAAATCACAATAAAATTTCAAAACAAATAATTCCATTTGTTCCTTAAATGCACATCAATTTAGTAAATTATTCTTAATTTCTAACCAGATGTTTAAAATACTCTTTCTAGCAGTGTTATAATTTTCCATTCTTTTTCTGTCCCCCATGCTGTCATCTTTTTATGAGTCAGGTGTGTTGCACACATTGACAGAATTTTTGTGTTGCAGCAATCTTTTTACTATTTTCAGTTGTGTATTATTTTCCTGTGGCTGCTGTAACAAATTACCACAAACTGGGTGGCTTAAAATAACAGAAATATATTCTCTCACAGTTCTGAGGGCCAGACGTCAGAACTCAAAGTATTGGCAGGAACACATTCCAGCAGAAGCCTCCAGGGGAGAATCTTTCCTTGCCTCTTTCAGCTTCTGGTGGCTTCAGGTGTTCTTTGGCTCCTGACAGGCATAAACCAGTCTCTGTCTCTGTATTTAGATATCCCTTTCCTTTCTATGTCTATGTCTAAAATCTTTCTCTGCCTTTCTCACATAAGGACACCAGTCATTGTATTGAGGGTGTATCTTAAATCCAGGATAATCTTATCTTGAGATCTTTACCTTAATTATACCTGCGAAGATCCTTGTTCCAAATAAGTTCACCATCTGAGAATCCAGGTGAATAGATCTTTGGGGGGCCACAATTCAACCTGCTACAGGTAGATTTGTTTTTTTTGTTTTTTTAGAGAACCAGTACTATATTCTCTAAATATATGCAAGTGTCTCTTGTATAACTTTTTATTCTTCCCATTCAAAAAATGTTGATTTTGTAGGATTTATAAATGAACTTCAGGAAGTAAGAGCACATATTATTTTCTGAACAAATTCTAGTTGCTTTCAGTGGGGAAAAAAAAATTTTTCATGAGACAAAAATAAGAATATATACTTTCATAATTTTATTATGCCCCATAAAATGAAATTCAATAACTATATTCTATATGTCATGCTTAAGAAAGATTTTTAGTATGTTTAAGATAACTAAATTTTTTATTTGCTCTTTTAATTAAATATTACACTATTATTAAATATCTCAATTTTGAAGAATATTTAATGATAGTGGAAAGTATGAGGAACTTTAGAAACAAAATTTAGTCCACGTATCATATTTATCTATGTATTTCAATAATTATCTCTGGTTGATGCTACTGTTTTATAATTTGTAGTCTTCTATTTTCTGATTTTTCTATAATACGCTAGTCTTTTACTTATAATTAAAAAGAAAAGACTAAAATCTTATGTATATCAGGCAGCCATTTCCAAAAATTTTCAGGCTGGAAACATTTTGTTTGTTTTTTACTATAATCTATCTACATTGATTTAATAATGACAGAAATTGACGATTAGCTTGAATTGCCACAGCATTATGATTCTATTAATTCATGTTTATTCACTTACTGAATGCTCACAATGTTTCCTGACTCTACCGTATATTGGGGAACAAATATGAATAAATCATGTCTCTTCTCTCAAGGGACTTGCTATATAGATTATAGGAGACCGTCAACACAAATCGATAATTGTGAACCACTGTGTGATAGGTGGTATGCTAAAAACAACATGTCCGAAGTTCAGAGGGAGCACAGAAGGAGGGCATATGATCCAGACTGAGGGGATAATAGAGTTTCCAAAAGGAGGTGTCAACTGAGTTGAGGGCTGACGTAAAACACATCAAGAAGGGTGGAAGAGGAGCAATCCAAACGGAGAAAGCAACAAGCTCAAGGCCGGAAAGCCTTAAGGGTCTGAAGATAACCAGGGCTGTCTTTGAGAGTGGTGAGATATAAGGCAGAGGACAGGTCATGTATAAGAACTTCAGTTGGAAGTCTCTGGAGAAAGCAATGAAGGCTTAAATGCGGAATGGGTATGGGCATAATGTTGGATTTTCAGCAAGATTCCTCTGGCAAGAAGAAAGTCAGTGGATGAGCATAATGGCAGCCAGAGCATCAACTAAGAAGTTGTTAAAATAATGCAGTAGGTAAGAGGTGAGGCCTTACACAGAGGCAGCTGCAGTGCTGCACAAGAGAAGTGCCTGGACTTAGAATGCAGGCACTACCACTACATTGGTTAAAAAAAAAGGATGTGGATTAGAGAAGAGTAACATTTAAGTACTTATTTCTGTCTTTGACAACTGTTCTTGTGATGGTGCCATTCACTTACGGGGAAACAGAGTTGAGCGATGTTGGTGAACAGGATGAAAAACACAGATGTGGAGATGCTTAATTTGACATTGCCGTGTGATTCCCAACTTCAGAAGACTCCAAGGCAGTTGAAATTTTTTGTATCTGAAGCTTAGAAGAGCATTATTGTCTGAAGGTTAGCATTATGGGGATGGTAGAATATATTTGAAGTGACATATATGCATGAAGAAAAATGTTTAGCAAATGGTTTATGTGGAAGCATTATTTACATGCATGGTTTTTAGGAGGGATGATTCCATGTTATATTTTTGGTCACATTTCAGAAAGTGTTTATTGCCTTCCTCAGCCCTCTAATAGTTATCCCTAGTATAAAATAGATAGATATTGGAGTATAAGATTTATCCACACATAGACACACATAATTTATAGACGCACATAATTAAAATGTGTGTCTATAGGTTAGGGTAAGGGGAACAGAATAAATGAATAAGTCCCCCTCCCGCCCCCCCAAAAAAGTGACCAGGAGGAAGGAGGGAGATAGGAAGAGTTTTAAAAAGAACATAGTCATAGGGTCAAATGCATTGAAAAGGTGATTAAACAAAAAGAATGAAAAATATATTTTGGATATATAAACAAAAGTCACTGGTATATATAAATTTTCCCATTTTAAATAGGTATACTGCAGTTTTTAGGGGTAGTATATCATGATGATTTAGGATTTGCTTTAAATTACACAAAGGGAAAAAACATTGAAGCAAATATAGCAAAATAGTAACAGCAATTAAATTAGGTGATATGTTTATGAAGTTGATTATGTTATTCTCTCTAATTTTATTCATGTTTAAATTTTTTCTTAATGAAAGGTAATAAAAATAAAATTTAAGAAAGGAAAAGAAAAATATTTTACACTTTGCCAGAGCCAGTTTCCTGCAGGATATCGGTAATAGTGGAATCTAGATCTCAAGAGAAATTTTCAAGTTTTATTTTCATAAATTATTTTAAATTGCCATCTCTCTCTTTCTCTGTCCCTCTACTCCTTCCACTTCGTCTTCTGTCTCTTTTCAGCAAAAATTTGGAAAATATTTATTACTACTGCTCTGCCCATGTGATTCACATGCAAAAATCAGCTTTGAAAAGCAAACCTCCCTAATATCCCGATAGAGAAAAAAGGGATCTGAAGCTAACAGACTTTGTTTAATTTAAATGTTTAAAAACATTAGAAACATTTGCAAGAGAAACATTTGCGCATTTACTGAAATTTGATGCAACAAAAGACAGGAACCCTAAAAGTACAAGTTTATGATGGAATTGGCGTTAACTGCTCATGTGACAGATAAAAGCTTCTGTCAAACCCGGTGGGGATGTAACTTTTAAGAAAAACCAGGTACACTTGAAGAAATACTTCAAAAAATGAGATGTTTTGAAATATTTGTCCTCTATACATTGAACAATATTTTCTTTTCCAGGCTCAAACATCAAAACAGTCTGCGAGTGTACCAGCTTGGCATAGAAATATGTAAATTATTTTCTGCTTTTGAGCATAAAGTATACATAGACACATAGAAATATAAGACTTCTCTTTTTGCAAATAGCACTGCTTTTTTGGCAGATTGCCAGAACACAGAGGCATGTTATCACAGTGTCAGAAGGCATTGTACCAGTGAGGAAAGATACCAGTTTCAGGTATTGTATAGAATAATTGTGGTGTAGGTATTCCAACTGATAAAAGAGCAGAAATTTTGGCATTACATTAATAAGCAGTATAATTAAGGTAATATGTAACATGCCATCTAATCAAGTTACTACTGTAATACCAATGTGAGTTAACTTACTTTAATACTCTGTGAATACTAATTACTATCACTTTCAGAATTTTATAATATGTGATACATTTAACAGAATTTAACCTAGCTGGATAATTACTATTGTTCTAATAAATAAAAATAGCGATTATTCAAGAAACATACTGTAGCTAGTTTTTATGAATTTCTTCAAAAGAATTCTCCAGTTCTGCATTACCACTATGATTAGAAGATACAAAGTCTCATCTTTAAAGATGCTTTAATACAAACATTGTTCCTCCACCTCTAGTTTATGTAAGGCTACTTTTATTGCATAGATATATTTAACTTAAAAACCGAGGTTACAGGGGCTTCTGGTCAAGATGGCAGAGTGGATAAATGCTGTTGTGCTCGCCTCCTCTCACAACCACATCAAAATTAAAACTAAACTACAGAATAGTCATCATTGGGAGTCACCTGAAGACCAGCTGAACAGAAGTCCTATAGCTGGGGACACAGAAGGGGACACCTTGAGACTGGTAAGAGGGATAGAGATGTGAAACTGGCGGGTCCCATTCCCGCATGTGGCAGTTGAGAATAGTGAGAAATATCTCGACTGCAGAAGTCCCCCCCAGAAGAGTGAGGGGCCCTGGCCCCACCGTGGGCTGTCCAACCCAGGGTTGCAGTGCCAGGAAGAGAAGTCTCCATGACTTCTGGCTGTGTTAACCAATGGAGACTGTGGCTGAGTGAGACAGAGGACTGCAGGAGCTGCATCGTTCCCCTTACCTGGCCCACGCACAGACTTATCACTGACGGACTTGCTCGCTTTGAGCTCCGGCACTGAGGCAGCAGCTTGAAAGGTGCCAGGGACACATGAGTTATTTGGCTTCAGGGCAAGGGCTGGAGGGGCAGCTTTCTCCCAGACAGAAGTGCTGGCAGAGGGCACTGTTCCTTTGTTGAGCCCTCCCTGGCCCAGCTTGCAGACGCAGGCAGCCGCCATATCTGAGTCTGCACCGCAGCTAACACTGGTTGCCCCGCCCTGTGCTTCCCTGAGGCCCCGCCCTTCCCAACATGTGGCCCATGCAAGCCACTTCCAGTGGATTTTCTACACAGCTTGTCTTGGCTCATTTTGCAGACTTTCCTAAAATCTCTTAAAGATTCATAAAACCCATACATCTTGCTGAGCAGCCCCAAGCCCAGCACTAGCAGCAGCTAACATCAATCTATGGCGTGGCCTTTGAAGGGACTTCCAAGTCTAGTGTGGGTGGCAGCCATCAGTGGATTGCTTGGTGGCTAATGCCATGTGGTCCTGGACAGAGCATAGGCTATAGCTGAACTTGACTGTGGCAGGGCCCCTCTCAGGAGGCCCTAGCCTGCACGCTCAGTAGTTGGCTTCGGTCTGAGTTAGAGTTAGATTCGGGGTCACATCTGAGGATGACACACCAAAAGGGCAGACAGAGAAGGCACCAGAGCCCTGCTAAGGCAAATCCTGGTCTGTATGGTCAGTCCCTGCATAAGAGCTCTTCCAGTGGTCACAGCCAGTCCTCAATACAAATCACCTGAGGACCAATCCCTCCCCTTGACAAGCAAATAGCAACCAAGGCTCAATTACAACAGAAGGGCACACACAACACATACAAAAGGCATACCTGGAGTGACCTGGCTCAGGAGACCAGAGAAGACTGTGCCACTGGGCCCCACAGCACATCTACTAAATAAGGTCACTCTACATAATAAACAGGAGACATAGCCCCCCTACCTAATACACGGAAACAAACACAAGTAGTCAGCCAAAATGAGAAGAAAAAGATATCGCAAATGAAAGAGCAGAACAAAGTTCCAGAGAAAGAAATAAACAAAATAGAGGTGAGCAATCTACCAGATGCAGAGTTCAAATTATAAGGATGCTCAATGCACTTAGAGGAAGAGTAGATGAACTCAGTGAGAACTTTAACAAAGAGATGGAAAACATAAAATTGGAGATAGAAAACATAAAAAAAAAGAGCCTGTCAGACATAAATATTACAATAAATGAAATGAAGACTATCTTAGGAGGAATTAGCAGTAGATTAAATGAAGCAGAGGATCAAATCAGCGATTCAGATGATAAGGTAGCAGAAAACACTGACTCAGAACAATAAGAAAAAAGAATCCAAAAACATGAGGATATTTTAAAGGGCCTCTGGGACAATAAAAAGTGAACCAACATTCACATCATATAAATACAAAAAGGAAAAGAGAGCAAGAAAATGAAAACCTATTTCAAGAAATAATGATGAAAACTCCCCTTACTAGGTGAAGGAAATAGACATCTGAGCCCAGGAAGCACAGAGAGTCCCAAACAAGATGAATCCAAAGAGGCCCACGCCAAGACATGTCACAACTAAAATGCCAAAGGTTAAAGACAAAGAGAGAATCTTAAAAGCAGTAAAAGAAAAGCAGTCGGTTACCTACAAGGAAGCTCCTATAAGACTGTCAGCTGATTTCTCAACATAAACTTTGCAGGCTAGAAGGAAATGGCAGGAAATATTCAAAGTGATCAAAAGCAAGAACCTACAACCAAGATTACTCGACCCAGTAAGCAATCATTTAGAATCAAAGAGCAGATAAAGAGCTTCTCAGACAAGGAAAAGCAAAAGGAGTTCATCATAGCCAAGCCGGTATTACAGGAAATGTTAGAGGGACTTCTTTAGGAATAAGAAAAAAGATAAAAAGATAAAAATTATGAATAATAAAATAGCAATAACTACATATGTAGCAACAATTACTTTAAATGTAAATGGATTAAATGCTCCAAGTCAAAGATAGGTTGAACGGATAAGAAAATAAGACTCTTACATATGCTGCCTACAAGAGACTCCCTTCAGGTTGAAAGACACACAGAGACTGAAGGTAAAGGGATGAAAAAAGATGTTCCATGAAAATGGTAACAAATCAAAAAATCTGGGGTAGCAATACTAATACTAGACAAAATAGACTTTAAAACAAAGGCTATAACAAGAGACAAAGAATGACCCAGTACTTCCTCTTCTGGATATTCATATGAAGAAATCCAAAATACTACTTTGAAGGGACATGTGAATCCATATGTTCGTTGCAGCATTATTTATAGTAGCCAATATATGGAGGCCACCTGGGTGTCCATTAATGAATGAATGGCTAAAGGAGAGGTGCTACATATATACAATGAAATCGTTACTCAGCCCTAAAAAAGAATGAAATATTGCCATCTGCAACAACATAGATGGACCTAGAGGGTATTGTGCTGAGTGGAATGAGTCAGAGAAATACAAATAGCATCTGTGGAATCTAGAGAACAAGATAAAAAAAACAAACAAACAGCAGAAACAAGTTCATAGATACAGAGAGCATTTTGATAGTTGTCAGATAAGGGGTTAGGAGGTAGAAATTAGTAGTTACAAAACAGTCATGGGGATGTAGAGTATAGTATAGGGAATACAGTCAGTAGTATTGTAATAACTAAGTGTGGTGTCAGATGGGTACTGGATTTATCTGGATGATCATTCATAAGTGTCCAATCACTATGTTCTATACCTGACATTAACATAACATTGTATGTCAACTATAATTTAAAAAATAAAAATATAAAACTTAAAAAAAATTCTCCTTGAAAAAGTTGCTGATATTAAAGCAACAGGAGCCATTAATGGGAAATTCACACACACACACACACACACACACACACACACACACACACACACACACAGATTTTACATTTAAAAAGGCATTTAAAAATTCTCTTTGAGTCAGCTGCCATCTCCATTTGTGCAAAGGAGTTGATGGATGATGCATATCCTAGAAGAGATGATTTTTTGCAACTTCAATTATACTAGGCTGATTCCCATTTTTAATAGCTTTCTGCTTTCAGAGCCTTCCATCTTAAAAAAGATACTTAGACAATGCTCATCATCTAAGTCTCTCTCCCTATATGCACTGCTCTTCATGTTTTCATTTTCATTTCTCTCTCTTTCTCATGCTTTCAACCGTTTTGCCTTCTTTTTCTACCTTCTCTAATTCTCATCTTTTCCTATTCTCATCTTTCAGTTTTCATCTCTCTTGATTCAATCATGCCTGCTCCCTTACTCAAGTGTTGGTACTCATATGTTGAGAACGAAATGCTTCAGCAATGTTGTGTATCTCTTTGAATTTATTGACCTTTGAATTTATATGTCTTTCATCCTATCAAAGAAATCCCTACAACTTATAATATTATATGATGTGCTCCCAGCTTTTAAATAAGACTCAAATCATTTCACCATAGCAATGATCTTGACTAACTCTTTAAATATTATGTATTTATTAGACATCCAGGAAAAAATTCTTATTAAACACACATATCTTTATATTTTCCCACTTGAAATGCCATGAAAACACAATAAAAATGTAAGTATGTAAAAACACATAACAATGGGTAGAACAGGTATCGTAATAACAGCAATAAAAGTAAGGATAGAAAATAAGTGGTTTATTGATAAATGGCTTAGAAGATCTAAAAAACAGCTCGATGCTAAACCATAGCAGAAAAGTTGAAAATTGACCAGATATGTACCACAAAATATGGTATTATTTAGAATTCAGGGTAAAAAGAAGAGCAAAAATTAAAGAATAAGGGATACCAGCAAGAGGGTGGATTATGAAGCTCCAGGTCCTTTTCCCCCATGGAAACATTAAATAAACAACCAGAGATTAGCTAAAATAACTTTATTAAAGCTCTGGTAATCAGTTAAAGATCTATAGCAACCAGGTGAATGTCTAAATAAGGAAAAGTCACATTCAATATTGTAAGAAATTTTGTTTACTCATAATTTTCCTGCCCTCTCCCCAGCACAGCTCGTGTGGTTTGGGAAAAGCAGTGGCTTCATCTCAGTTCTCTTCTGTGAGCCCAAAGGAAAAGAGCAAACCTGACTGTAACATTACAACTTGTCAGAGGCTGTCTGATGGCTCGCTAGGTCATTCGGCTTAGAGCTCAGAGAGCCAATGTGGCAAAGCCCGCATCTCAGGCTAGGGGAAACTGGAAAGCAGTGGTCATGGCTTGTGTAAAGCATGAGGATACTATGAGACCTCAGATTCCTGTGACAAGAAAATATTGAGTGAGGTTAGCCATAGAACAGCTAAGGCCTCCAGTAAAGCCAGGATAAAACTCTTAGAAAAACTAAGCCATTTAAAAGCAGCCATGTATAAGAAAGAAGTGGGAAAAAAAAAATTACACTCACTGGACCAGGGAAAGCATATGTCCCCAAATGACCCAAGAAGCCCTTACACTTTCACAATAAGCTGGTCAATAAAGATGTCCTTCTGCATGGAGACGGTGTGCAAACAGAAGTAGGAGGCCGTCTTTTAAAATGTCCAGTTTCCAACAACATATCCCAACATATACCAAGAAATAGAAAAATATGGCCCATTCTGATTTCAAAATTTACTACAGAAATGTAGTAATTAAAGCAATATAATGAAGACACACACAAGCATATCAACAAATGAAATGGGACACAGAGCCTAGAAATAGACACTCACATAGATGATCAAATGATTTTTGACAGGGGTGCAAAGACCATTCATTAGGGGAAAAGATAGTCTTTTTAGCAAATAGCTTTGGGATTGGGAAAATGGAATATTCACATTTAAATAAATGAAGTTGAACCATTACCTTACACCATATATACAATTTAACATGAAATAAATACAAACACTATAAGTAAGAGCTTAAATTATCAAACTCTTAGAAAATATTGCAGAAAAAACTCATGACATTGAATTTGGCAATGTTTTCTTGCCTATGACACCAAAACCAAAGACAAAAAAAGAAAAGAAAAACTGTACTACATCAAAATTAGGAACTTTTGTATATCAAAGGACACTATTATCAGATTGAAATATAATCCACAGAATGGGTCTTTGCAAATTATCTACCTAACAGGGGGATTAATAGCCATCATATATATAAAGATTCCTACAACTCACCAACAACAAAACAAATTAATTTAAAAATGGGCAAAAGTCTTGCATAGACATTTCTCTAAAGAAGATACATAAATAATAAGCATATAAAAATGCTCAACATCACTAATCATTAAGGAATTTCTAATTAAAACTGTCATAAGGTAACATGTCATACCCGGTTGGATGGCTAGTATCAAAATAGGAGAAAATAAGAAAGTAACAAGTAGTGATAAGGATGCATGGAAATTGAAACACTATATTGCTTGCTGATACTGTAAAATTGAGCAGACAGTATGGGAAACAGTATGGTTGTTCCTCAGAAAATTAGAAATAGAATTACTATGTGATCCAACAACTCTGCTCATGAGTATTTTCTCAAAAGAACTGAAAGCAGGAACTTGAACAGAAGTTTGTATCCCACGTTGAAGCATTATTCTGAATGGAAACAATGTATGCATCTCCTGATGGATAAATGGACATACAAAATGTGGTAACTACATACAAGGGAATATTACTCAGCCTAAAAGAAAGACAGTTCTGAACCATGCTACAACATGGATAAACCTCAAAGACAGACGTGCTAAGTGAATAAGACAATTACAAAAGGCCATAAATTGTATGATTCTACTCATATGAATTATGTAGAGAATATCTGGCTTGAGTAATAGAAGCCACCACTGAGGGTGCTGGTACCCTGCAGAAAACTGGAGGATTCATGGACATGTGCATATCGGATGGTAATACACATGGCCTTCTTTCTCCTACAAGTCTAGAAAACTAGAATTGTAGCAACCATGTTTTCATCTTTTAAGCAGAAAGTTTTCAAGATTTGGGGGAGGAATCTGACAAGCACAAATGGAAAGAAACTGAAATTGAATATCCCTAACTTATTGATAGACACCAATCTTAACACAGAGAAGGTAATGGTTGTCCCGCTCCTAAGTGAGTCTCTTGGTCATAAATTTTTAAAGCTCTGAGCTCAAAAAAAAAGTTTTTAAAGCACTTTCCGAGAGAGAAGAAAAATAAAATTATTTTAGGATACAAAATAAAAACTCACTTTTAAATACTTTTTAACATAATTTGAAAACTAGAATACAATGGAACAATGTCTTCAAAATTCAGAAGAAACATTATTTCAACCACTAATTTTATATTTAGCTAAACTTTAAATCACTTCCCTGGGTAGAATAAACGTTTTCAGACCATACAGTCTCAAAATTCTTAATTCTCATATACCTTTTTAAAGGAAGTCATGTTCCCCTCCTCCCCAAATTAAGGAATAAATCAAGAAAGAACCCATGGTCTATAAAAAATAAACCATTCACACCAGGGAAAAAATGAAGGCCCTCTCCCAAACGGTGCCAGGAAACATCTTACCATGGCAGCTGTATACTGAATAAGTAGAACTATTTATTCTATGTATTGCTGTGTGCCTGAGTGTTTGGAGAAGAGACTCACTTTATTCGATACAAGTCTGAAGTTTTCTGCGGATTACATAGAATACTAAATGTTACGGGATGAATTTTATCTACTCAAAATTCATATGTTGAAGTCCTAATGCCCAATACCTCAGAATGTTACTGTATTTGGAGACAGGGTCTTTAAAGAGGTAATTCAGTTAAAAAGAGGCCATCAGTGTGGGTTCTTATCTAATATGCCTGGTGTCCTTATATGAAGAGGAAATTTGGACACTGACGTGTACAGAGAGATGACCGTGAGAAAAAACAGGGAGAACACAGCCATCTACAAGTGAAGAAAAGGGCTCAGAAGACACCAACCCTGTTGATATCTTGATCTCAGACTTCCATCCCTCATAATTGTGAGAAAATAAATTTCTGTTCTTTAAGCCATCCAGTCCGTGGTACTTTGTTATGGCAGCACTAGCAAACTAGCACACTAGGACGACAACGAAAACAGCAAATCAAGGTATGTATGAAGCACATGTTGTGTGGGAAAGGAAAAGGAATTGAGCTAACAATCATCATGATGGGAATATACTTGGAGAATAGGCGACGATGATTTGAGAGGTGTTCGTCGTGCTGGGCGGGCACAGGAATAAAGCAGAATACTCAGCGTGCATAAAAGGAAGACAATACACAAGAAAGTTGAAAAGCTAATACTCAGAATAACTTATTTAGAGGAATGGCAGACAGTAAACACCAAAAGAAACAGTTAAAAAGAGCTGAAAATGTTTGTTTTAGGGAGATATAATGAAGGGAATGGGTAGAATGTATTTTTGTGGCACTAGTAAATACCTTTACCACAGTAATGTAATATAACTTTGATACATTTAATACATAAATACATACAATATATAATATTTATTAGGTCATCTGGTACATGATGCAAATGAGAAATAAACACTGCAGAGAAGGTCAATTATTTACCTCGTTTCATGCAGTTTGATAAAAGCAGGACAGAATTGGAAATAAAAAACTTAGGAGTCACATTCAGTCTCCATTTTCAAAATGACACCATATGACCTGGATATTCCAGATGCTTGAAACTGGAATGCTATTTCTAATCCTGACATGTATGGAAAGAGTAACAAAATTATGCCACAAGTATTAGGTACTACTGAGACAGCTACTGCTTCTAGCACACAGATTTTTCAATTAAGATCCTTGAAGATTATCCACGTCTTAATTTGGGTTTAAATGAAGATTTCAGTTTCTTCCGGGGTAATTAATTTGTTCTAGTGCAAAAGTTAACAAGTGAGAAAGTATAGCTTTTGATTTTAAGAGTAAATAACTGAACTTTTGTGAACAGCAAACTATTATCCTTTTTAGACTGAAATAGGAGTACTTGATCTTAGAATCACACTGCTGTAGGAGAGTGAAGATTTCAACCAATTGTCCCAAATATGTATTAGGTCAAAGAGCAACTTAACTTTACTCTTTGTTAATTACACTGTAAAAGTACTAGAAGTTGACTGAAATAATACTTTTATTTCTGTATATGGTTATGTGCATATGATCAATGGGAATAAATATACAGAAACACAGGTAACAAAGAGAGTTGTGCTAAAGCACTCCTGAATCTATAGGACTCATCTCTGTTTCAAGCCTAATGGCTTGGTCTGTAAAAGGTAATAAATATCAGTAATAGTCAGCAATCCCTAGATCCCTGGGGTTATTTGGCCCAAGACCAGATTTACAGTTCAGATCCTATCCAGATGCTATTCTGCTAGCACAAAAAAAAAAGTAGCATAATAAATTTGCAGCATGGCCATTCTGCAGGGTTTTCATCTTACTTTACTCATTTTGCCAGGATTTCTCCTTTGCCTCCTATATGCACAACAGGCAAATATTTATTTAATCTGTTAACATCTTTCATGTACTGAATCGTGACTATTTTCTGGTCACCAAAATAATTTAACTAATAATGTTGAAGAAGTTATTGTGGCCAAGTGCTATGCCAGGTAGCAAGAAACAATGTTAGTTTGCATAAATGTTATGTGCTAATAAGAGTCACAGTGGACCATTGTATAGGCTGAGTATGGTGTCCTCAGGTGTTGGGGTGGAGGGTGGGTTTTAAGCAGGCTGGAAAATCCTGGGACAAGATGTTAAAATAGAAAGCCACAACAGGCTTTGGACTTTATCTTCCAATTCTGATGTTTTCTTTCAGTCATGAATCTGTTGCATTGGTAAAGGTTGTTACAATTAATGCATTTTTTTTCTGCTATTTAGTAAATTAGAGAAGACTCATTACCTTCCTCTGCATATCATTCCAGTGATGTCTGAGTAATGAAAATCTGATATTTCAGCTGCTATACTGAAAATCATAAATGTTAACATGTAAGACATGCACCACAGCATCTGCTGTATGTTACAGTAGAATTTGCTGCATTTCCCCCCATTTCTGGGCTCTTCTGATAGAAGGAAATGACTTAATTTGAGATATCCTCCCTTTTCCTACTTCTTGGAGTTTCACGAGCTTCCCATCACAGTACTCCACCTTGCTAGTTACAAGGGAAAGTGCACTGTGTCTGGACAGTAATTCTAAGCCATTCCTCTGGTCACAGTGGTTGGTACAGGAATGGCTATAACCAAAAGTAGAGGAAACCTGATATGCCCTGAATACAAGGATGCTTTACCATCCTTGTATTCAGGGCATATCAGGTTTCCTCTACTTTTGGTTATAGCCATTGTAGGGAGATGGTGAGGAAGTGGATCCGAGAGATAGGGCTTGGTGAGGATGGCTGGGGAGAAGGACTGGAGGTGAGGAAAAGGGAGGGAGGAGGAAAGTGGGAGAGGAAGAAGAGTGGGAGGGGACGGGGGAGAGAGAGAGAATAAATGAGGATATAAAGGCAATAATATCAACTGAAACCTCCCAAACCCATTCTATATTTGAACAACCCAGTTAGAGTTGTCAATATATTTTTATTTTTATTCATGTAATTGTGTGTGTGTGCGTGCGTGTGCGTGTGTGTGTGTGCGTGTGTGTGTGTAGAAGTATGTGTATATGTTGTATAATACTTATATATTTGTGGGGGGGATTTGAGAATCAATGATATAGAACTGGTCAGAAAATAGTTAAAATATTTAAACAGGCAAGTGATTTGGATTTTTTAGAAAAATCATTTTGATAGTAATGAGAAATAGAAGCAGGCAAACCTAAAGGCAAAAAAAATTAAAATTTAAAATTAAAATTGGTTAATTCTTTTTTTTTTTCCGGTTGCCCTTGCCTTTTTATTATTAGCTGTGGGAGTAGTGACTACTATTTACTGAATGTTTACAAAATACATACAATGTGTTAAATTTTTTATGTATTACATCATTTAATTTCTATAACATCTCTGTAAGTGATATATCATCATAATTTTCATTTATCAGATAAGGTTTAGGAAGATAAAATAACTTGGTCAAGTTTAAGAGGATAATAATCAGTAAATTCAGGATTCATATCTAAGTGTACCTGACGCCAGACCAATGATAGGAACTGTTACTTAT
Source organism: Pteropus vampyrus (assembly GCF_000151845.1). Lineage (NCBI taxonomy): Eukaryota > Metazoa > Chordata > Mammalia > Chiroptera > Pteropodidae > Pteropus > Pteropus vampyrus. Next base: position 3,466,551 of record NW_011888811.1, read on the forward strand.
CATACTCATCATACCGACAACTTGAATTAAGTCAATGCAATTGGGATTATCTAGAGGAGGGTCACCAAATATAGGCTAAGTAGTACTTACAGAATTGGCCAAAACAAAAGTTCAAAGTTTTGAATTAAATATGTAAATATGGTACCATTAAAAGAGGGGACAGAAGAGACAATTGGAGCAAGAGGAGCTTTACTTATCATACTATAAGAATCTAGTATGTTCTTGGAGTTCCACAAATGCATATTTTTGAATTACCCTGTTTAATCAGGTGTTAATTATGTACTGGGACACAAATATTAATATATGAGTGTTACTAGCCTTTTCTTGTAGACTGATTCTAGCTTTATTCTACACCCCCCCCGCCCCGCCCACTCACTACTACCCATAGAGTGGAGGCCTGGGTTTTCCACATGGACTCTGCCAGAGTTGAAATGGAATACTCTGTTACCCTCCACAGCAAATAAAATTATTCAAAGTGAGTAATGAATAAATGTAATTGTTGCATGGTGAAGATGTATACATTTTTGGTTGCAATTCAATTTCAACTGAAAAACTGGACAGGTATTAATTATATTCCATATCTAAGGTTTGAGTCAACATTGTAATACCTGAGACAAGCCTGAATATTGAATTAGGACAACAACCTATGGACAAGTCGTGCAGAAGTTTTGGAAGTTTCCCAAACTGGTCTGTACCTACAAACGAGATCTTTGTAATTTCCTCCTCCATGAAGTGTTCATTGTTTCTTTTCCTTTTCCCCTCTTCACAGTTTCCTCATACCAAGCCTTCCCCAAACCTTGTCTTTTGAATCATAAGCAAAACTGTCCAATTCTCTGAAATAAGTGCAACTTATAACAACAGAAACAATCTCAAAATTGTTTCTGTAAAATATCCTCAAAAGGACTACCTTTTGCATTTTCAAACTAAAGCCCTCACAAGCTAAAGTCTTTACCTCTGAACTGCTTCACCTGTACATGAACTTACCAAGGGTAATAATAAATATTAAGTTTGTTGACTCATATAGCATGTCTAAGATATGTCTCTGAAGTAACCCGTACAAGGATAAAAAAGAGCCCCTCTTTGGGACAAACTCTCAAGTTTACCTTTAGAGATCCAGGAAGCAAATGTTTATAAGTTTTAGAGAAATTATTGGATCTCGACCAACAGCTAACAATAATTCAAAATTACTAAGATCTGTTCTAGGAAACTATTCTACCGCTATAGAAAATGAGAAGACACTTATGAATCTATATAAAAATACCAGACAGGAGTCTGAAATATTCAGCTGTTTTTTCAGCACTAGAGACAAAACAATTCACAGGTATTAGAAAGTTAAAACAGAAGCAGGGGACCATCCAAGCATAAAGAGGACTGTAATTCTTAAGCAGTGGTCCACATCAGCATGTGATAATGAGTTTATTTTTTTTTTTTTAAATGGAAAACACTTCCCTAAAGCAGATGCTCTAAGTGTGTGGCTTGGGTACATGCATTTTGGAAAAGTTTCCAGTGTGATTCTGAAGTGCACCATTATTTAAAAAACCCACTGGACTCCTAGAAATGTAACTGATATTCTCCCTGAGCAAGTAAGAAGTAGCATACCAACAAAGACCCCCCGATGAGACAATCTCACACTCTCACTTGGGAACCATTATTATTGTTTAAAAAATCTTTACCATGTGAAACATTTTCAAGTTGCTTAGCTATTTCTGCTACTGACAGTGGATAGAAAAAGCTAGGAAACTGGCAGGAACAGTATTTTCTTACACTGGACAACTTGCTAATGAGGTTTATCTCAGTTCTTACACTCAGAGAGAGTACTTAGTGTTCAAAAGACTTGTGAATGGGATACATGCAGCAATCCACATGCAAAATACAACTGTGCAGAAAAATGGCATTTTTCACACCTTCAAATGAATCTGCTTCTAAAAATCATGTGGACTCAAACCAAATTTTCTGTTCTGCTGTCCCACATGGCTGCAAATTTGGCTGATGTGGAAATCTGCTTGAAAGTAGAGTATATTCTACTTATTCTTTTCACACTCATATTCAGACATATTTTGCTACTATTATTTTTAGCAAGATGTACTAAAGTTCACTTTCTCACAGTAATTTATAATTTCTTGTTATACATTAGTAAATTACTACCAATATTTAGTGTTAATTATGTTTCTCATTTATTTTTATAATCTACTTGAAATCCTTCTAATTTGTTGATCTTTTCACATGCTATGGTCTTTGAAATTACTTTAAATATCTTCACATACAGAAAGGTGTAATATTTTTCAAGAGGTTGTTCATGTAAGTATTGTCATAGCCTACACTGTCATACTCAAAATATTCTATCCAATGGAAGAAACATAGATACAATTAAATGTCAACATCTTTTATATTTGTGCAATGATTAGATTAATAAATCCTCAAATTTAGCATGAATATTCAAATGATTGTATATTTATTTTTAGTCTTATGCTTTATCTCCAAAATTAGATTCTAAATCCTTAGTCATCATTGTCAAGTTTTAAATTTTACTATTACACAGGAAATTTGAATGGTAAAATTTTATAAGAATATCTAACAGATGAAAAAAGAATATAGATGTCAAATATAAAAATAAAAATAAATATAAGCAGCAGTGAAGTTGAAAACTGTAGAATATTTAAATTTCACTTATTTTTCAATTTGCTATTAGAAAATTTTCAAGCAAGATGGTTTTTAATGACCAGACATCTACAAAATATTTTTCTTATATTCTTTTCTTAGTAGTCAATTAAGTTTAAATATCTTCACTGAATAACATGCTTTCAGATACTGAACCGGAACAATGCCCTGTATAAATACGATTAAATGTAGACAAGATAATGTCTCTTTTCCCCTATCTTAGTCATAGCCTATTTACAATAATAGTGTCTACTTCCTAGAAAGTAAGATGGACATTCTAAACACCATGAAAATCTTTCTCTGTTTTCCATTTTCTTTTTCATGGGGATGACGACTATCTTATATTAAAATGGGATGGAATCACTCAGGCAGGATTTAGATAATTATTGTAACTGTGGAAATTATCAAAATTTTGACAATTTCTTTGTGTAATGCAACTTTACACTTGGCCATCGCAAAACTAAGTTGAAGTAAATGTGAAGACAACATCATAATATCCGGAGATTCCACTAACCAAATTCATTCCTTCTGTTGGATTATCAATTTACATTACCTGAGGGCCTTCAGGTGAAGAGCTGAAGGGGAAGTTTAGAGGATGCTGACTAACAAGGAGTTAGTTCTGAATTCTACCACAAATGGTTATTCTAGTTAATCTTTGAATATTTCTCTTATTAGCTTTTTGTTTTTATTTATCATTTGGGAAAGTTTTACCTAAATGGAATTGTTATTTGAAGTGTGCAGTACTTTTTGTATAAGTATAAATTATCTGATCACACAAAAGCATTTTTCCTTTTTAAAGAAGTACTAAAATTTCACAAGTAAGTGCTGATGTATTTTATTTATTTTTTCACGAATTTGTGAAAATGGAAATATCAAAATTTGAAACATTAAGATGAACTGAAAATTTATCATAAATATGAATGGCTTCTTCTAACAGTATATTGTAATCAAAAAGTTGGATGGAGGTTTTGAGAGTGAATAAAACTCTGGAATATTTCATTCTTAATAGGAACAAGATAGCATATTTCAGGGATGTCCCAGTTTTTCCTAGGGAAGTCCCATAAGAACTGCTGTTGACATTAAAGTAGAAAAGAATTTGCCACAAAATGGAGAATAAGTAAAAACAAACAAAAAAAATTGACCTTGAATAACTGAGAAAAAAAAATGTCTTATATAAAAGAAAAAATAGGCCCTGGTTGAAGAAAACAAAATTTTATTTTACAAACACCAAAAACCATTTTCTAAAAGCCCTTTTGTATCAAAATTGCTAAAGAAATTCTTCTTTAAATTATAAAGGAAAGCCAGAATACTGAATGACAAAAAATAAATGCTTACTGGTTATTCAAACAAACACTGGTTTGACCAAAAAAAATAAAAAAAAATAAAAAAAAATATATATATATATATATGAGTAAAGGGACTAATTACTTGTATATTCAAATAACATTTATTTCTTATAATTCTGTGAGATAATCAGCAAAATAATACTCATAATTTCACCTTTGCTAGATCATTTTTATGAAAGGAATTTGATGAAATATTTTGTGTTCAGTACCTAAACTTATTTTCCAAGTATCATGTATAATAAGTTTTACTTATTTACTGACTGTAGTAACTTGAGTAGTTTCCCCAAAAAGTTTATGTCTAAGTCTTAACCCCAGTACCTGTGAATGTGAACTCATTTGGGAATAGGTTCTTTGCCAGAATAAACAAATTAAGAATCTAGAAATGAGATCATCCTAGATTTATGGTGGGCCCTAAATCCAACGACTGATGTTCTTATAAGAGAAAGGAGAGAGAGACTGGAGAACAAGGATATAGAAAAAAGGCCATGTTAAAATCTGTGTGAAGACAGAGGTAGACACTGAAGTTACACTATACAGCTACAAGCCAAGGAAAGCTAGTAGAAAGGCATGAAATAGATTCTCTCTCAGAACATCCAGAAGGAGCCAAACCTCCAGAACTATGAAAGAACAAATTCCAGTTGTATAAAGACACCAAGTTCAAGGCAATTTAATATAGCAGCCTTACGAAACAAAAACAGGGCCATATAAGTACTAATTGCCTGGTATTCTGCTCATTATACCATATGATAATCACAGCTGAAGTTATCAGGGAGTATATATCTCCAGCTTGGATTTTATACTAAGAAGGTTACATGTGTTAGACACAAGTCCTTTGGGTTGTTGGTCTTCATGGTTTCTTAGTGAGGACAGACCAGATCAGAGAGTTCCGGTTTCACCCTCACTCTATTGGTATTCAAATGATATCTAGGAAGTTAAGTCATTTGGCCAAGGTCAATAAGAACTCTAGCACTAAAACTGGCAAAGCCCCTGTACATGTCTCCATTTAAAAGAAGAGTTTTCCTCTTCCCATTAACACACACACACACACACACACACACACACACACACACACACACACCCCTGTACTTTGGTGATATTCAAAAATGAGCTACTATCTTGATAAGATATCTCATAGTATTTGCCTATGTGTAAAGTAAATAAAAAAGACTTTATTACAATTAATAAGTTTTTAAAGATATTTGACTACAAAGTCAATGTATACTAACACGGTGGTTATGTTTCTCTTAGTGGAAATACAGAGTGGAAAATTAAATTTTAAAAATTTAAAAAAGTATCAAAGATATCAATTGCCAAAGAAAATTTTTACCAAATGATGTGTAAGACAGAGAAGACCCTAAAATGTTTGATTTACATTAAAACAAAAGAAACTACAGTATTTATGGATTAAGAAAAGATTCAGTACTGAAAATATGTCAAATATACCAGTTCAATATATAGATTCAATGCAATCTCAATCAAAGTATTTCATTTTCTTTCTCCCTTTCTCTCTGAAACTTTTCAAGCTAATTCCAAAATTTATATGGAAATACAAAGAGCCAATAATAGTAAAGACAGCCTTGCTAGGAGCTTCTCTACTGGCTACCAAGACTTATTATAAAGATACTATAGCTACAACAGGTTAGTATTTGTTTAATTATCATATAGACCAATGGGACATTATTAGAAAGTTCAGAACAGATCTATCTCTTTATGGACACTTGATTTATAATAAAGGTGGCATTGCAGAGTAGTGAGCAATAGACAGTTATTTTAATAAATGGTGTTAGTTCAATTATATCTCTTTAATTATATGGAAATACAATATGAAATATGACTCCTACTTCACATTATGAGCAATAATTAATTCCAAGTGGATTGTGAACCTAAATTAGAAAGGCAAAACACGATATTAGGAGAATATTTTTATGGTCTTGAAGTGAAGAGAAATAGTTGTTAAATGGTAAGCAGTAACAGATTGATAAATTAAGCTACATTAAGTTAAAACCTCTTATTTATCAGAAGATCACATCAAGTGAATAAAAGGCAAGCTGTAAAATAGGAGCATATATTCATAACAAAAATGACAATGTACTAGTACAAAAATGACATACAATTCAAAAGAAAAAAAGAGCAAATGAATTTAATGATACTTTACACCCAGAAAAAAGAATAATGTATACAAATGTTCTTGGCTTCATTAGCAATCAGGGAACTGCAATTTAAAATCAAATAGGATGTCACTCTAGATCCATTAGAGAGATAACAATAAGAAGTCTTATAACACCTCGTGTTGGAGAGGATGTGAGACATCTAGAATTCACATACTATTGGTGGAACTGTATACTTGATAAAGTCACTTGAAAATTGTTTGTCATTATCTTCTAAACTTGAACAAATCTATATTCAGTGACCCAGTATGCACCTAACTTAAATATATTCACATGTGCCCAATAGACATGTATAGGAACGAGCTTTGGCATTTAAACAGATACTTTTTAAACAGCAAGGTTGTGATTGTCAGGGCTATCAAAAGCTGTTCTTCTTAGAGTCATAAGTCAATAATCTGAAGAGAGGTTTATATTTTAGATATTTGGGTGTCAATTGTTTCTGTCAACATTATATTTGCCAGGAAAATCTGTCATGTAGATATGATAACGTGACAGCTCTAAGCATTTGTCTCATAAATCCAAAAAAAGGGGGTGGGGGGTGTGGACCAAATAGTAGTATTGCATCTATTAGAAAATATTTTAAAAACAGAAAAAATAATAAAACTTTAATGCCTGTAGGATTTAATTTTCTTTCCACAATAAAAGCACAGTCAATATTATTCAATTATTCAAAGGATAGCGAGAAGTACGAATAGCGTCCCTAACAAAGCACTTGCTTCATTCTCGTAGGCAGACAGGGGTAGCTACTAAAAACAATCTTGATGAACTGATGTTTCATCTTGCCTCTGACCTTGTAAAAGTGAGTCTGTACAACAGAAGACCATGATGCAGCTTGCTGTTTGAATATAGTAAACAATATGGAGGATGAAGAGCACCAGAAATGTCACTGCCTACCATTTAGGTAGGTATGTTTAATCTTTAAGTAACAGATTACCCAACTAATACATGTTTTAGTAACAGAGATATTAATTATCTCACTTTGAAGAAGTCTGCACAAGGTGATTATTAGACTGGTAAAACAACAAACAACCTCTGCTCTACTCTTTGGATTTTCATCTTGGGCTTGTATCTGAGTCACCTGATTGATGCCACAACCTCAGCATTACAGCTTCACTCCAAAGATCTGAGCACAGAAGAAGAGGTGAGAGAGTGAGACTTTCCTTCTGTCAGAGAGAAAACTTTTTTTGACAATCAAAAATTTGCCATTTACCTTCTTTTGGTGAAAACTGTGTCACCGGGTGCCCTGAATTGAGAGAGAGACTAGAAAGTAAATATCAACAAAGAGGCAGTCATGCTTGGCTTGTCCTAATTATCATTCGATCCATCATGCCCGGCACATTGCTGTACCAAACAAGATTGGGGTTCTGTGAGTAGAGACAAAATGAAAATGGTAATTGGGTTGGTAATAACAGTGTCTGTGACAGCTACCAAGGAACTATTAAACTTCTACTGTCTCTTTTTCATTATATCTCATGCATTTCAACTAGTCTGTTCATAAAATTGGCCTAAACCCTCAATTTGAAAACTTAGACATATGAAAGAAGAGATGAGAATAAGAATGTGAGCATAATCTCTCTCTTTTTCTTAACTGACTTACATTCCTTTTTTTTGTGGGGGGTGGGGGAGGATAAACTTGTATAGAAAAATACTACGGTGGGTTAAATGGTGGGTTAATTTTTATAAATTGTTAATTTCTTCCTTTTTGGAAAAAGAACCTTTGCAGATGTAATTAGGGACCCTAAGATGAGATTACCCTTGATTTATCTACGCGACCTCTCAATCTAATAACAATTATTTTATAAGAGACACACAGGGGAAATTTAACAGAAGAGGAAGAGGCAATGGGAGCCCACAGGCAGGAATTAGGGTGATGCAGACACAAGTCAAGGAACTTTTAGAGACACTAGAAGCTGGAAGAGGCAAGGCAAATCTCTCCTGTGGACTTTGATGAAAGCATCATCCTGCTGACACTCTGATTTAGACTTCTGGCATTCAGAACTGCAGGAGAATGAATTTCTATTGTTTTAAGCCACCAAGTTTGTTCTTTCGTTTTTCTCTTTTCTTTTTAGTCTTGTGTGTTTTTGTATCGGCATTAGAGTTTTAGCAGAGTTTATATTAAATTAAATATGTTCTTTAAAGTCTGGAAGAATTTGTCAGTTAATATCTAATATCTGGTCTAGGTGATTTTATATATGGGATTATTTTGTTGTCTCATATATTTACTTCATTGTTAAAGTCTTGATGTTTTTATTTGATTCAGTTTTGATAAGGTATACATTCTAGGAATTTTCTTGTTTCATTTAAGGTTTAAAATTTGTTAAACCTTAAAGCTGTTCCTCTTTTTATTTCTTAAGTATTTCTTCTATCTGCAATTATGTCTCCTTATCATGTATAAAAAAAAGTATCTCGGTGTCTCAAATCTCTCTCTCCTTTCTCTTATAAAAACAATTCTCACTCAATCTGAAATTTAACTTGATATCTGCAAAGACCTTATTTCTAGATAAGTTCATGTTCACAGGTACCAAAGGTTAGGACTTGGACACATCATTTTGGGGGCACCATTTAATATAGTACATGATGCTAAGCCATGGAAATCTAGAATTAAATGTTTCATAGAGGAAGGAGTGGGAGTCTGCAAGGCGGATTGTGCTGTTGCTTTCAGAGGTGAGGAACAGCAGGGAGCTGGGGTGCCTCAGAGGCCAAGACCAGCAAGTGCATCAGGAAAGAGAACGTGGTTAGATTGAGCGTAATGTTGCTTTGTTATGAATAGTAATTAAGAAAATTCATGCAAAATATACAACGCAGTACTTTTTAAGGACTCCACTGCTGTTGTTTTTGCTGTTGGTGAATAGAAAGGCCCTAATTTTCTAGAAATGCATTTTAAACCAGAATCAAAAATTATTCTATTTGAACTGTCCTGCTGTTTGGTTAAGTGATGAATGTTTAAGAAAACTTTAAAAAATGGTCATATTGAATAATATAATTTTTATTATCTGCATGGAAAAAAATAGAGAACTGAAAGTCTATTTTAGGATACCCTCAATTATAGTTTTAACTTGCTTAAATTTATTATGTGTGTGTGTGTGTTTTCTTTTAACAGATCAAATAATGCCTTGATGTGTTAGTAGAAAATGACCAGAGTGATAAATAGAATTTGGAGTATGAAGAATAACTTAAGGAATCACAATTTAAATTGTTATCAGAAAATGTTTCTATCAGATATGAAAAATAATATGTACATGTTTACTCATATATATATGTGTGTGTGTATATATATATATATATATATACAGTTTATAGTTAAAACTATATATATACACATTTCAAAGATTTTGTCTCCTATTGGGGTTATTTTGAATCTCAATTCTATCAATACAATTTGAAAGTCGTGTTGCTGAAATTCTTAGGAAGGTCTTTAGAACTTAAGGAGGTGCGATATCAGAATATTAAACAAAATTTTTACTAACTATATTAAAATAACTTCGAACTCCCTTGAACTAATTATATTTTAATACTTTAAGCCTGATATTAAGGTGCCCTCATTTATCAGCTTGCAATTTGAGTGACAGAGAATAAAGGCGAAGCCAATGAAAACTATTTCCAAAGGAGAGGCTTGGAAGGGGTAGCATGGATTGTGACCAGGCATTTTCTTTCAGCAGTGAACTATACTATCGCAAAAGGACTCAAGGATATATAAGTAGGAACTCTACTTAAAAAAATAAATAAATAAAGCATTTTTAATAGGACACAGTAGCTGTATGGGAAAGTAAGCGTTCTTATACTTTTATTCAGCAAATATATATTTATGGTCTATAGGTAGTCTCCATACTTTTTGAATTATGCATCCTAACAGTATTTTATATAGAATCACACATACCAACTAGTTTATAAATTTAAAATATATATACAGAAATGTCTAAAATGTAACTTTTTTAAAGTATGGGATAAAAATTAATAAAAAATACAAGTTCAAATATTAACACTCCCGAGCCACATTCACACCACTCAAAGGATAACATATTTTGGGGCAGTGGAGGAGTGGTTAAGACGAGGGCTCTGGAGTCAGGCTGCTTGCATTCAAATTGTGGCTCCACCAGTCGGTCTGCGAATCTTATACTGGTGTGAGATCGTCAAAGATTGGTGGGCAATCTGCTTCTGCAAACCCATCCACTCCCACGTCTCCCTATGCCCAAGGGTAGCACTAGGAATAGTCATTTCACTAGAAAATATTTCTGGATTAAGACAGGATCTCTTCATAACAGGTGGAAGTGCATGCCCTATATGAGGACACACTCACCCCAGTTTGTCTGGGATTGACTCAGACCAGCACTGAATGTCCTGCATTCACTTTCTAAACCAGTCCCATGCAGACCAAGATGGTCCATCGGCAAGTGTACAACAGGGAAGATAATAAATAAAATGCTAATGTGTTGTGCCTAGCATACTTGCAACTCTTTTAGAGGAGTCTTCTACCTGAGTTCAGTTTTTTAACTTCATAGGCATTTGATGTAAAATCATGTTTAAGAAAATGTGAAATCGTAAGGGTAAATTAAATCCTTGATACACAATGTGGATGTCTTCAGACTGACAGCATCAACATCAACTGTGAGCTACACAGAAATACAAGGTCTCAGGCCCCAGCCCAGACTTATTGGATCAGAATCTATATTTTAATAATGCTTCCTGGGTATTCCTAAGCACATCCAAGTTTGGAGAAGCAGTGATCTAGATGAGCAAATGACTGTACCCTATTGATTTTTACACTTATCTCAATTCTGGTAACGCATCCAAAACACCTATGGAGTTTTTATAAACTTTTATACCTGGTCTCACCTAGGGATAGTCAGGCTGTAGAAGGCCATCTTGGTGTTTTAAGAATTCCATGTTGTTTCTGTTTTATAATAAAAGCTGAGATCTCTAACTTAGAACAAATAGATGATGATTTCCGTTGAACCCAGTCACCTTCTTAGACCTCTCTACCATACACACATACCACTCCGGTTGATTGCGATAATTTAAGTCAGTGGTTACACTGCAGAATTACCTGGAAGGTTTGCTATAGTACAGAGTAGTGAGCTCCACCTCCAGAGCTGCTGATTCATGGTGTTGATTTTGCATTTCTACTAAGTTCCCAGGTGATAATAATACTTCTGCTCCAGAGACTATGATTTGCAAACCACTGATTTGGTGACCTCTGTTGGAATTGCAGCATGCCCAACTGGCTCCGTGGCCTTGGGTAAACTTCTCCAGCAATTTTCCCTACATCTATAATGTGAGGGTAATTTCTGTATGTACTTTATATGTACACATGAGATCATTGTTGTAAACCATAGTGTCTGCTCTTTAGTATACTTATAGAGATTTTTTTTTTTCATTTTTATTATCCAAAATCAAAGAGTACTGAACTGCTAATGTAATGTATTTGGCCACTGAATAAGCTTATTCATCATGATACTAGACCTATGACCAGTGCTTTAAAAAGATTCAAAGACCAATTAGAGATGACAAAAAATATAGCTTCTCTTATTTTCTCAAGCGTCAAGTCTCATTGGTGTATTAAAGGTCCTGAGAAGGCCTGCAGTACAGAAATCTATTTAACTTAATATTTTCCAGAAATTAAATCCTTTGGAATTAATGTTATTTAGAATGCACTTTAAAAAAACAAAACAGAACAAAACACTGGCTTAGACAGTTAACTGTCTTTTAAAATGAAGTGCCGTATTTTCTGTACATTGATTTATCAACCCTAGAAAATACTCCCACAGACTAATCAGTATTTCACGGTAAAGGCAGTGCACTATCTGATAAGCAGTCTTATGAAAATGGATGAAAGAATGTCACACAATTGAAGGGGGGTTAAAAACAATGGACAGAAGACAATGTTCTATTTGTGTACACAACCTAGGTGAAAAATGCTCTAAGCAAGTCTCTCGTAAAGTCAAGATAATGGTGCTATAACTCATAGTCTGAAATTTGATAAACCACAGAAACGATGCTTACGACCTTATACCTAGACTATATTACAAATGCATCTCAAATTGATTGTAAAAATTAATTTTCATTAAATTTCAAGGAATCAAAGGGCTAAAAGGATCTTAGCGGTAACCTATACTTCATGAATTGATTAATGAATAACCTCATTCAGTCTACCATCTTGCTTACTTCTTAGGTGAACTCACTCAGACTCATGGCTTTAAACCCATCTACAGGTTGATGATGCACTGATTTATAAACTAGCCTTGACTTGTTCTTTGAACTCAATTCCTATATCTAGCCACTGATTTGTCATCCCTACTAGGATGTTGTCTCACAAGATCTCAAATTTAAATTGTCCAAACTTGAAATCTTGTTTTACCCAAATACTGCCCCCTCCCGTGCTCCCCAAATCCATTTCTTTGACAGTCTTCTCTAACTTGGTAATCACAAGTCTATCCTACCACTTCTTTGTGCCAAAATCTTAGTTTCATCTTTGAATTTTCCTTCTCACACCTCAAATTCATCACCAAGCCTGTCAGATCTCCCTTTTAAATATACCCCAAATTGAGCTTTATTTAACTACTCTCACTGCTACCGCCTAGAAGAAACCACCACCAACTATCATCAAAACTAAGATAATTCACTTCCTTACTGGCTTTCCTGTTTTCCACCAGGGAAGTCAACAAACTAGTCTCACAGAGCAGCCAGAACAATACTTTTAAAAGGCAAATCCAATCTCTGATTTGCTAGTTTAAAACTTCACAATAATTTAAAAGCCTCTCACCTCACACTAAGTAAAACCCAAAGTGCTTATTATAACTTCTATGGCATTGCTTATTTTGACCCCCTCCGACCTCTCACTCCATGTCCTACCACTTTGCTGATGACTCACTGTGCCTTCTGCTCCCTGTGTTCTTCCTGAAATACATTGAATATATTCCCACTTCGGTGCCTTTCCATGTGCTGTTCCACTGCACAAAACACTCTTTCCCAGATATTTCTTCATGACTCACTCTCTTACTTTGTTCAGGTTTCTGCTCTTTATCAGTTATCTGACAGGGCTTCCATGATTACGCTTTCTGAGCTAAAACCATTTCTACTATCTATCCTTATCCCTCATGTTGGTTAAAACCATCTGACATAAAAATTTATTTTGTTATTATCTATTTCCTCCCACTAGAATGCAATCTCCACAACTATTACTCACTACTCTATTCCCAGGATTTAGAGTAGATCTTAATACATAGCAGGCATCAATAAATATCTGTTGAATGAACAAATGAATGAAGTATCTACTCTATCCATGCCTCTAACTCAAACTCTCACCTATGCTTAAATTTTCACCACGCTATCATCTATCCACATAAGAGATATTACTATGATTTAATTATTTCTCTAAGCTTAGTGCCCTCCACTGGATCACCACCGGAGATCTCAGTGCAGTTGTAACTGTTCCAATTCTTATTATCTATTACCCAAAATGTTCTGCTTTGGAGCTAAAAATTGATAATGCTTCATTTCCTTACATTCTCTGTGGTCATGTTATGAGATGAATGAGGCAAGACTATCCTGAAATGAAATTTCTAGTCAGGACGCTTTTTATATCTTACATTTTTCCTTCTATTGTTTTGTTCTTCATTTTAATTCCTTGTGGAACCCTTGTCAGGGCGTTCACTTTTGTGACCAAGGATCTAGTCACACACACTGATTAGGGCAGCCAAAAACCTAAAAGAATGACAACGATACTGCATAATAAAAAAAGATGCTTTACGTTACTATGTATTACAATGACTTGAATAAAAGTATCTTCCCCATTTATTGACTTCAGCTCTCCTTAACTCGGAGCCTCTCAAAAGGTAGCTGGTTTAAAATCTTGATGTATGATTAAAGAGGTGGGAAACCGTATGAGCTGAAACTAAAAATAGACAAGTCTTGTTTTATTCTGACATTTCAGCCAACAGCTCCAGCCCTCTTCAGGGAAAACAAGTATCAAACAGGAGGACAGTGGCTCTGTTCCTTGTTTATCATTTACAGGGACCTGCTGATGGTTGGCAACACTTGAACAATTTAAAGAGCCCGACCTCCATGCTCTTAAAGCATTTCGGTGAATATGTAAAAGTCTCCACAAGCATTCCAGAGTTTGGAAACATAATGGTAAGATTTTGATTGAGGCTCAGTATTGATTAACCTCTTTAAAGTTCTGGCATTGACATTTCTGCCATAAAGCAGTTTGCACATGCACATAATACTGGGAAAACTGAACACCAGAGGTCAAGGGCTTAATAAGAAAGGGTCCTTTTGTCTTTTTCACATTCCACCTTTGGCAGAATACAGTTTCTCTAGTATGCATACCAGTGACCATAAAAAATGTATATTTGGTCCAGGAGCATGAGGGAGCTCTGATAAAGAATGCTGACAGAACACAAGAAACCAGATTTTTTTTTTCTTTCTAACTTTTAGCTTATGCTTCATAAATCACTTGAGTGTTCAGTGATTTCATTTCTTATCTGTATAATGTGAAAGATTAAGTCTGTATCCCACCTCTCAGAGATTTTTGCTGAGACTAAACAAAGTTAGTGTTGCCTCATGGCTTGAGATAGTCTGAAACAGACATTTCGCTGTGACCTTGGCATAAAGAGAGATTCATTCACACGTCTTGTATTCCCCAGCTCAAAACAGATAGCATGACAAGCCCCCACCTACCATCTCTACTTACATAAAGATAAAAAGAGCTCAGTCCTCCAACTTTGTAGTAGTGTTGGTGCTAAGAGAGCACAAAGTGGGAAAAAAAATCTTTCTCAGACTATCTTCCTAGAATCACAGATCTTAGGAAGAAGTGACTTTAGCAAGCCATTATTAGCATTCCCACTTACATTTAAAGGAACTGAAACCAAGAAGAGTTAAATATCCTACCTAAAATGATAATGCAATTAAATGGTAGAAATACAATACTGTCATTGATACAGAACTTATTCTACTTCACCTTTCTTTCATCCTGTTTCTGTATAATTTATCTGTTATAGTCTGAAACCTTGCATTTAATCGCACCTCTTGATATCTTCATCTACAGACAAATATGAGATGAAACCATTGATAATGAAAGTATAAACCATGACCAGCTTTGACCACAGGTAATCCAACTCTCAAGGTTATAAACTTCATCTTTTATTGTGCATAATACATATTTTTTATTTTGCTAGTTGCAATAAAAAATGTTTTTAATCCCTAAATAGAAAAAAATCAAGAACTAAATTATATTAGTGAACCCCCCAAAACCAATAGTGAAGGAATAAAGATAAAGGCTGTTTTGGGAAAAGGTAGAAACCGAGAGGCGGGGGCCACAAGGAATGCTTTCTGGGGTGTTGGTGACGGTCCATTTGTATGAGAGCACTTTTTACATGGGTGTAGTAACTTTGTAAAAATTCTGATCATTCATAGACTTTTCTGTATATGTGTTATACATAAACAAAAAAAATAAAAATCGATATAATATTCTTGCTTAAAGTTTAAGGTTTGAGATGTGAGAGTGCAAAGAATGTACCTTTCCCTCAAACTAGTGTGTTCTTTTGTGTAAGAAAGACTCATAGAAGTTCATCTATTTAAAATTTTGCAAATTGCATTTTTAGGGCCTTTTAACTTTGGGGAGTCGACTATATTAAATAGACTTAAAAGAGCAGAATATTCATCTCCAAATGATCTTCCTTTCATCAGACAAAGATAAAGCATCAGGGGGCACCATGCCTATAGACAAAATCTGAAGCAGCATTTTCTCTCATGTTGACAGAGGTAGGAAACTTTCACATTTTGCCCTAAGGGATAAACTCAGTGGCTGCTAATCAGGATGGGATTTGTGTGATAGGGACATCTGTCTAACAAGAGTTAGGTGAAGACTGCCATGTCTTTGACAAGTAGGAGACAACTGAACAGCCTTTAGATAGTAATGATTTCTGTCACAGTCAACCTACCCCAAACAGATGGTAAGAAGTGACTTAGCGTTGAAAGGTTCCATCACCTGCTCTTAATCCCTAAGCTATCTGGCCCTCTCCCCTTCTCTTTTGACAAATAGGATGTTTCATTCTTTATTGATGCAAGACAGAGCATGTGGTCCCCTTATTTAAATTCGAAGTGATCCAGGTAAGCAAGTATTGAGAAGTTCTCTTAGACACATTCAAGCTAAGGGATTAACTTTGTACTGTAAACTATCTTTTTTTTTTTAATCCCATATCAAATAGGCAGCTCATGGAAAGAAATAGGAGAACCATGAAAAAAAAAATACTGCTAAAACCGGAGACTATTTACAAGTAATTCTCAAATCTAGAGATCATTTAGTTTTCTTGAATACATGAATATTTTATAAACTGGTAATATTAGGCTTTTCTGCCCTTAAATATCTGTCCAAAATATTTTATGTCATCTGTTGGCAAATAATTTTAACATTCACTTTCACCTGATGTATTTTCCCGCTCGTACAATTCATTTCAGGGGCATAACTTGTTTTCTTTGCTAAGATTTCATTTCCTCCCATCTCAGAATTTGATGAAATCTATTTCTTAGTTCCTCATCTCCCAGTGAAACCTGACAAGTATCAGACCAAATGTAGCTGTCCCATATGAAGTAATTCATTTCTGTCAAAGATTAGACATTATTTTTTTCTTGACATAAGATGACTGATATTGTTCTGTGAGATCCTAGAGGTGCAACTTAACCACTTAAAGACTAAGACTCCTTTTAAGAAATGCATTTCATTCATAGGATTAGGTTTTGCTTTGGTAGGTTAGAAGACAGGCATGGTCAAGAAGAAGGTTAGTAATAGGAGTTAAAAATAATAATTTAAAATTAATACCACCTTAGGCCAAAGCAGTTATAGGACAAGTCTGGCCTTAAAAGGGGTTAAATGATTTGTTCATTCCATATTGTGTCTGTGACATGCTGTTCTCGTAGTGTGCATTCAGCATCTCCAGAGGGCAGATCTCATTCTAGCCTACCCAAGAGAATGTCAAAAATTAGTCATCTTTAACAATATGTTGATGTCGATGCTTTATTATCACAGAGGGAGGAAAACCAGCTAAGGCAAGGAATCCTAGAAGTCAGACCATGCGTTCTTTTTCCTGTTTACATTACAGCATTTTAGCAACCTTTATTATTTGAAAAGAAATGGGATTCTTTAAAGTTGCAAGCTGCTTCCTCTCACCTAGAGGACTTATTTTAGGAGATGACAGAGGAAAGTGTATCCCTCAGCCTAGTAACAATTTTACATTGATCAAAATAGCTCAGTTTAATTCTGTTTTATAGGCTGGACTTATTTGTAATATTTTATCAAAAAACAAAGTCCTAATGTCAAAAGTAAATAAATAAGCAGGTAAAAAAATAATGAACATTAAAAATCTAATTGAAGAATCACCGTACTACAGAATGATTCTTTGTGCTAAGGGATGGAGTCAGCCATCATATAACATTGACTCTTTTCTCCACTGTTAGTAATAAAGTGTGATGCATCATTCACTATTTTGGGGGTCAGTTTCTTCATATTTCAAATGAGAATAATAAATACAGTATCTTCTTTGATTCCTATAAGGGTGGGTTTGCAAATTAAATCAGACTTTAGGCATATAGAAGATTGCTTTAGAAAATGAAGAAGTAGAAAACAGTAGTAAATACTTTATCATAGAGATCTGTGGCAGCTTCTGGATGGCTGCTTAGCCATCGAACCTAGCATTTCCCGTGAAACAAGAGA
This sequence comes from Pteropus vampyrus, assembly GCF_000151845.1. NCBI lineage: Eukaryota > Metazoa > Chordata > Mammalia > Chiroptera > Pteropodidae > Pteropus > Pteropus vampyrus. Next base: position 3,484,433 of record NW_011888811.1, read on the forward strand.
GCACACCATCCTTGAGATAATATGTCGGTCTTGGTCCAAGTCAGCCTCTTATTAGTTTCTTGGCTCCTGTATAATGCAATGAGAATTTAAACACCGAATCTAGTTAGTTATCCTTATCTCTTCACCCTGTTAACTAATTCACTGCCACTGGAATTGAATTTAGCTTGGCGCTTTCTCTGCACATGCATGACTTGACATTTATACTCATTAAATTTCAAATTCCACCCATGAACCCTTCAGAAAAGGACTTTCTACAAAACAACTAGATTTTGTTGTTGTCGTAGTCACCCCAGTTATATTCAATGGTAAATCTGACAACTTTTTTTTAAACGATATATTAATACGAACTATTACAAATATTAGTCATCTTAATCTCACAGTTAAGAGCTCTACTGCAGGAAACTACTTTGTTTGTTTATTTTACATTCAGAAAAAAATTCAATAAGAATTTTAAAGTTGCAAAAAATTGTTTATATTTTACAAGTTTATAATACTATATATTATTTAAATTTATAAGTGACAGGGAGGCAAACATGAGAAAGTCCTTGCTCTCTAAATTCAGTTAATTTTCCTAGTAATGACTAGTATGATTTATTTCTCATGAATCTGTGATACGTTCTAGCTAATGAGCTATACTGTACAATAATTCTGAAAATGTATCATTGAAGCTTCTGTGTTAATACACAGATAAATGCTGTGGTTACAATACATTTTTCTTTATGTGACATTTAACAATGTTTAATTTTCAAATTCTAATAAAAATAATTGAATTGAGGTTTATACTTATATTTTTTCCTTTCAGAGTAGCTATTTGCCAGCAAAAATACTCATACCCAAGAAAATGTAAGTTTATTCTTTTTGGTGATTTATGAGATGGGAGATTATATTATCTGAGTGTTTTAAAGCTCTTTCTCCAATACATTTAAAATTAATCTTAATCCTGTTCAGCTAATTAAGAGCCTGCCCTCATTATTTCTAACACACACATGCACGCATGCACACACACACACACACACACACACACATACACACGCATAATTATATTTTATCAACTGGCAAGATGAAGAAAAGTTTTATTTTCCCCTCTGCTACGGATAGCCATTATACAATTTTTACTTTTAGTTGAACATTATTTTGTTCCAAGTTTTTGGTCTTACAATACACATTTAAAATATTTTCATGCCATACTAAATATTGCATGCTATTGGTATTATCCTCCCCATCAATTCCCTTTAAATATATTATATACACTAGACACATTTTATTTTATAATGCTCTTAATACGAGAGTAGTTTATTTCCCCTTAGTGGATTTCTGTGGAGCCACGGTTTACTAAAAATTAGCTTTAAAAATCTGCCACACACAAAAAATGTTTATGCTTAGTTTTCATACACTCCCCTGGAGACAGAGAGATAAAACTGGACCTTACTCCCCCTGAGATAACTCTGCAGTCATTACATTTTAACAGTCTTTATGTTGATAGCAATTCTTCTGGCCTAAGCAGTAGAAAAAACAAACAGAACAAAACAAAACAAAATAAAACAAAACAAAACAATGTATCCCTTTATTAAGACAGCATTTGCATATGCTGATTTATCTACAGCTTTGCTTCCATTCATTAATATGCACACCCACATTCACACCTACATACCACTAGATTGTCAAAGGACAATATTTACAGCAGGAAGGAGCAGCATAGATCATTTAAAAAAAAAAATCTCTAATGCTCTATGAAAAAATAGCCATATTTTGGCCCAAGCAAATAGAATGCCTTTTCAGTAGTATTATTTGAAAATACTGATGAAGAATGAAAACAATGACAAATTAAAAAGATAGATAGACTTTAAGTACACTGTCATCCATTAAAAACATGGGTGATGCATGTGACTTGTTTACTAGAGATGAATTATTTTACAAAGGTTATCCACTACAGTTTTAAAATATACAGTGTAAGTATAATCATGACCTAATCTGCTTCTCTCTTCTCTAAGTATGGACGTGAGCAAGATTTTGCCTCTATAAAAAATACTTTTGTTCTTGTTAAAAATATATGCTAAATTAGTAGTTAAATTCAGCATGTTATATGTTAAATTAATAGTTAATTTTAGAGCCTTTATAATTTCAAACATCACTCTTTAACTTAGCCAAATTTCACAACAAGGGGATTTTATTTTCTTTACAGAAACCAGTAGAATACTTATGATTTTTTGCATTTGTACTTTGATTTCTTTAAAAAAAAAAAAAAACTGCTGGAGGAAAATGGAGTATCTATCCAAATCTGCATGTTTTTTTTTTTTTTTTTATAAGATACAGACTGTAACAACATAAAGAGAGACAGAGCTATATGATGGAGAGGATTTGAGACAAGAATAGATCATTTGCTTTGTGTTTCTGAGTCTTTTCACTCACTGGTTGTGCGATGTGAGGCTAGATAGTCTCTTGATGTTTCTTTTTAAAATTAGTAAAAAGCAGTGATATTAGAAATATACTATGTCAAATGTTCAATTGTAACATTAAAGAAAGAGCACTTTGTATGAGAATAGATATGGAGGAAATTTAGGAAAATATCAAGGGCATTTTTGAAGCAGAAGCATGCATTGTTTTGAAGATTTGACTTGTTGGGCTCTGTGAAGTAGCAGCTGTGTCCAAGGAAGTTAATTCTGCATGTTTGAAGTAGATTCACTTGCTAAGATCTGAGGAATTATCTGGTAAAATGTTATGTAAAATATATCTGGATGTTTACACCTGTACATTTCCAATGGTCCAGTTTGAACACAGGGATATATTAAGCAATTTTATAAGCTCGCTTCAATTATCAAGCTTATCTTGCTCCCCAGGACCATTCTGAGGTAGGAAGTAGAGACACTGATAGGTGACATAAAGCTGGAAAGGAAGGCAGGGGATAGATTTTCAAACACCTTGAATACCGTCCTAGGGCTTTAATGTTACTAAATTCTGAAGATAATAGGAACTTCTCCCTTTCCCAGTGGAGGACTACTCAAAGAGATCTAACTTTTACAATGCAAATATTTTGCCAGTGAAGAGGATGGCTTAAAGAGAGTTAAGAGTATAATAATCTGAAGATGTAGTCAGATCTTAATGACATTGGGGGCCTGAACTAAGGCCTTCTGTAAACATCAAAAGGAAATTTTAGATAAGAGACAATCTCTAAGATAGTTCCCAATGGTCACTACCTTCTGATATTCATGCCCTGGTGTCACCTCATTCCCTTAAGTGCAAACTGAACTTGTTGACTCCTTTCTGTAACCAGATTATGGCAGATGTGATTGTATGACACTTCTGAGTTTAGATTATGAAAAGAATATGAATCCTGTCTTGTGTGCCCTCTCTTGCTTTCTCTTGCACCCTACCCAGAGTGAAGGCAACTGTCATGCTGTGAGCCAGCCCTGTGGAAAGGCCCATGTGGGAAAGAAACGAGATCTGCCAATAATCACATGTGTGAGCTTTGAAGCAGATGCTGCTACCCTACTTAAACCTTCAGATGAGACCACAATTCCAGCTGACATGGCAGATTAACTGCAATCTTATGAGAGACCTTGAGCCAAAAGCATCAAGCGGTGGCATGCCAGGATTTTTTACCCATGTAAACTCTGAGATAATAACATGGTTGTTACTTTAAGCCATTTACGTTTGGGGGTAATTTGTTATGCAGCAATAGATAACTAATACAGAGAGAGATTTAAAAACAAAAATAAAGATGATAGGAGATACTATTTCTAATTCCTACTGTTACATTCATCATATTAAGGAAAATAGAAATAATGGATAAAATTATTGACATTATATGAATAAAATTGCTATAAATAATGTATAAACCAATGATGATACAAGAATCAAGAGAAGAGAAGATGAGGTCTGATTTTGATACCAATTCTTTTGTGTGCTTTTAACCCCAACATCAAACAATTCTGTGACACTAGCTGGGTGTCCCACGGTTTGACTCAATGCTGACACTACATGCAGATAGATGGCATCAAATCCCACATTTTAAGGGCTCATTCCTACAAGAGTCCTCTCTCCTCTACTTCAGATGCTAATTACGAGTCCAGCTTGTCACCCGTGCTTCTGACCCACTGGTTACAGATGTTCCAATGACCCCTTTCTTAGGTTCTTTGCTAGAATGGATCACAAAACTCAGGGAAACATTTTACTCATGAAATTATCGATTTATTATAAAATGATTTAACTCAGGAACAACCGAATGGAAGAAATGCATATGGCGAGGTATGGGGAAATGTATGGCGCGTCCATGCTCTCTGCGTATGCCACGCTCCTGATTCTCCACCAGCCTCAAAACTCTCCAAATTCTGTCATTTTGTGTTTCTATGTAGGCTTCTTTACATAGGCATGGTTGCTTAAATCACTGGCTTTTGGCAACTGATTCAAACTCCAGACCATCTCTCCTCCCTGGAGGTCAGAAAGGTGGGACTAAAAGTTTCAACCCTCCAATCACATGTTTGGTTCGCCTGGCAACCAAACAGCTTTCCAAAAGTGACCTCATTAACATAAACTCAGGTGTGGGTGAATGGGGTTTATTATGAAAATATTAAGATACCTTTATGGCTGTTATCATTTAGGTAATTCCAAGAGTTTTAGGAGCTCTGTACCAGAAATGGGGACAAAGATCAAATATATATTTCTTAGTACAAATACTATTATAGAAGGATTATACATACTATAGAAGAAGAAGCAGCACAACATAAAGAAAAATTAAAGGTAAGGAAAAGTGAGTTGAGTGTAAGAGGTTTATAAGATATTAATTTAAATACTAATTGAAGCAATGTGACTTCATTTTATCACTGAAAAAAATTTAAAGTGTATAAAGTGTAAAAATATGAAATTAACAACACTTTTTTATAATTAAAAAATCTGAAAATCAAATGGAAATTTTTTGAAAACATTAAAAAGTTAAATGCTCGTCTACGACTATGCCACCCTGAACAAGCCGGATCCCATCTGATCTCGGAAGCTAAGCAGGGTTGGGCCTCGTCAGTACTTGAATGAGAGACTACCTAGGAAGACCAGGTGCTGTAGGCATAAAAAATAAAATAATAAGCATTTTTAAGCTGACAAGGTCCTTGCAATCTGTCAGGTCAACCAAGGGTTGCCTTGCCTTAAAAAAAAAAAAAAAAGATTCAATGCTCTATAATAAATAAGCAGAATGTTATAAACTATTTGTTTCATGTCTTTACAACATGTCTCTATTTCTTCTAGCTTGCATTTTAATACATTGACTTGAAAAAATAGATCAGTTAGCAACAGACATTTTACTATTTTATGAGCCCAGAGAGCACAGAAGAGAGCCGACATTTAATGAAGACTTACTATGTACCAGGCACAGCCTTAGCTGGTTTAAATATTATCTCCTTTATTTCTCACTTCAATGAGCCATGAGTTTGGTGTATTATCCTCAGTGTAAAGATTAGAAAACCAAGAATCAGAAATTTTAAATAAGGCTGAAGTGTTATAATTAGCAAGGGTCATATCTAATGAAAATCTTCGCCTGTGATTTCAAACGCTCTTTCCAATGCACCATGTTGCCTCATGCAGCAACTGACATGGTTTTTGTATAAGTTCTGTTTAAGCAGCAAAGTGCCACACAGAGTGAGGCATCGCTGGTGTCACTTATCTTTCTAACCCATATTTTCTCTTGTAGTTTTAACCATTGTTTTAAGGAAACTTTCATTTTACTGGATCACTTCCTCACCCAAGGAATGTTCCCATTCCTTGGATTTGCTTCCTGAGTCATTTTGCTTCATATGGAGCAATCCTATTCCTCTAAACGTGTTCTACGTGTTTTCCTAAGAAGGTAGCCATAATCTCAGAGATCATAGCCTGTTTCTCCATTACATGTCACTTGAAGCGCCGACTCACATGGGGCAAACCACGCATGCTATGAGAGTCCCCAACATCTGAAGTGGTCCTCCATTCTCCTACACAGCAAGCAATTTCTTTAGATCTAAAAGTGATCACTTAATAGGTGGCACTAACACTCCCCCCTTTTGGAGTTGTACATTTCTGTACTCTGAACTCCCAGTGTGCTGACCAAACCATAAACAATCTTCACCTTTCTACCTTCATTAAACTCAGGCACATTCTGGGCAATTTCTGCCTAATTGCTCTTTCCTGCCTGATTACTCTCAGCTGGTAATGCTCCTTTGCTGAAGTGCAATATCAAACAGCACAATATACCTTATTTTCTTACATAATCATTCTCTGCCCACCAGCATCAAGAACATAACATGCTAAATTACTATGATTGTTGGAATATCGTTTGAAAAAATATAAGCTAAAAAAAAAATGCTGGGTTTGGAGGACTACAACTGCCCAAATTGCATTTTTTGCTTTTTCTCTTTTTGTTTTAGCACATAACTATGCAACTGAGTGGAAGGAACGGCATTTCTAGTTCATTGCTAGTTGTAGAAAATCTTGCAAACGCCAAGAATCTGGGGCAGATGACAATCTCTCATTTGCTTTTCTCCCACTAAAATATGTTAAGTATAGAATAAGAATGTTTCCTGTAGACTAGCATTCCATGGAGTTAGCTTAGATGAGAAAGGGAAGGGAAACCAAAGGAAAACATGTTCAATTTAAAAATATATATATTTCCTTTATTTTTCTCTATTATTTGTTGCCTTGTTCCCTTTGTTCCAAACTAGAGACTATAAATTTGACATTTGTTAAACCACTGAACATTTTCTGATGTAGTCTTCCTGCTCTGGTAGGCATTTGACCCTTTGGTTATTATTGTGCCTTCTAGTTCAAATCAACACCATTCAGCAATTCCTCGATAGAGTGCTGGTGTGCAGCCATGCCCTGTTGTGTCATTTGGGGGAAATAAGAGTGTAGGAAAAGACAAAGTGAGATAGATGTGCCTGAGTCTGTCAGAAACAATGACAGCGTTATCTTGTAATATAACACACAAGAAAAGAATAGTGGTTAAAGTGATTTGTATTCAAAAAACTGAGTTCCAGTCATGGCTCTGTCAGTGACTTCTTTAAATTGTGGTTTTTCTCATCTGAATTATGGGTATAAAAATACTATGTTCTGCACCGTAGTGTTATTATAAGAACTCAATGAGATCAAAAGTGGTAATATTTATGAAATCATTAGCATAGTGCCTGATGCATGGCATATGCTGAATAAACGTGTTTCTATTATTTTGTTAGTAACAACTAGTACTTTTATAAGGAACAGTTACAATCATTTATTCATTTATATCCTCACACTAAGTCTCAGAGGCATTAATATACTCTTTTTGTCAGATTAGAAAAGTCAGGCTTACAGAGGACGTTTACACTAACACATTTTTATGACGGTATTACATTGATCTTCCCAAACAAACCTTTTGAATGTGACTGTGAGAGCCCTTGTGAATAAACTGTAGGACAGAGCCGAAGTTCTTGCAATTTGATTTTCATTATATATCACTTATTCACATATATTCAGGTATACTTTATCCATTTATTTATTCATTTATTTATTATTTAGGCACTAGTCTAGGTCCTTGGAGAAGATCAATGAACAACAACACAAAAGATACCAATTCTTGTCTTGACATAGGACATATTCTAAAAAGTCAGACAGACAATATATAATAAACAGAATGAACCTACAAAGTGTACAGCTTCAAAGTAATGAGTGCTGTGACAGCAATGACAACAAGAACCACAAATGTGGATCAAAATAAGGAGAGCTGTAAGTGCCAGCAGAAAGCAGGACAAATTGCTCTATTAAGTAGGGTAATTGGGGTAGGCCTTTGAAAATGTCAGATACGTATGAAACAAGAAGGAGGTGAAAACTCGTTGAGTATGAGTGTGCCAGCTGGAAAAAAGGCTCTGAGTTGGGAATACACCTGAAATGTTTATAGAATGACCAGGAGAACCACGAGCTGGGCAGTTAGTGATCTTTTCGGAAAAGTTACCACTGATCTCTGTGGGTAAATGGTAGGACTTTGTCTCAGTGCTATGGACAGCTCTGGAAGGTCTCTGAACATGAGAGTGAATTTGACCTTCTACAAATGGTGATAGCCCTGTTCTACAAATAGATATACTACAAACATGTGAGGACTCGTCCACTGGGGCAATATATAAGAAGAGAAGGCCTACCGATTCAGATCCAAAAACAGTGATAGAAACTTAGCCAAAAAGTAAAATATGATTCCAAGCAGAGCAAAAGACTATACCACAAGCCACCAACCCAGGAGACAAGGTAAAACCTAAATTAATCCAGTAAGGTTAATAGCCATAAAAGTTATACTCTGGATCAACGTTTCAAAGATCTGTAGAGATTGGGCATATGAAAGAAAATGTTTGGGACTGCAGCAAACTAATGTTTGCCTGTTCTACCTACAGAAGCTGCCATTATTTTGCTCCAGCCAATTTCTTCCATGAATAAATGAAAACTCAGTGTTTCTAGAACTTCAGGTTTCTTATCCCAAAACTAGGAATATGGATTTTTTAAATGACAGTTTCGAAACTTATAAATGCTGGCTGGAAATAGTATCACTGTGTGGTTACAACAAAACACATCTATAAGCAGCATATGGACTTTGAGTTGCTCTTAGTTTCAAGTGTGTAACTTCTGTTGTAGAAACAAGTATAAAGAGTAAGGTGTGGAAAGGTGAGATGTAGCCATTCTGGAGACTGATTCCCTACTCTGTACCACACAATAAAGAGCTATGATTTTTTAGTAGATGTGACCAGAAGGCAATGCTCACTGCCTTTATTATGTTGCCTTTCTACTGTTCCTCCAGTATCCTTCTAAGGATAAATTAGCTCTGTCTGGAAAAAAAAAAAAAAAATCATAGGATGATAAGATGATGTGTTGCTTTTTTTGAGCATGAATTTCAGATAGGTTGCCAACCATTTGGAAATGTTTTTGTCCTGGATAGATGGATAAGCAAAGCTGAGTGTGTTTTAGTTATGACACAATTCCTGCTTTTTCTTTCACCTCATTTCCTTTGACATGTTTGCTCAGACTTCACCTAGCCATTGATATTCATTCTCATTCTCTCTCTCTCCCTTCTTCTCCTGCTCTTGACCTTCCTTTCTTTTTGTTTCCCCACCTTTGGACATTTGCTGTATGCTAGTCTCTCTACTTGAATATTTCTAGCAACCATTTTTTGATGAATTTCTATTCATTCTTCAGTCCTGATCCTTACAGCCTTCTATGGCCACTGAACTAATTCTTCATAGTATTTATCACCCTGTATTGTAATTACCTATTTCCTTGAATGTATCTCTCATCACTGTATAAGCTCTGAAAGAGATAAAAACAATGTCTATTTTTTTTACTTATTCGTTACAACCTGACTTTATGACACAATGACTTGACATAGTATATGCTCAATTAATATTTATGTATTTCTTAAATATAGCTATATTGAGATAGCCTAGCTAAAATTTGAACTCAGTATTTGAGTTTTTGTAGTAGAATATACTCAAAGAGGATAAATTAATTTGGAGCTATATAAACACCAAGTAATTTACTATTATTGCATTCATTCCTATAACAAACTACATACCACCTGTCTTATTTTATTCCAGTGCCTTACTGTGTGGAGGCTTCATTCTCACTATATAATTACAAATCTCTTAAGTCTAAAATGTCTCGGACAGTTCAAAAGATATGATAAGGGCTCAGCAAATAATTTAGAATAAAATAATTTGATTTAAAATATTGGAAATTGAGGTTGAATTTGTTGTTTGTAACTATGCGCTTTAAATTCAAGAGTAGATTTTAGAGTAGATCATTATCTGTTGTTTAAGGTTTTCCTTAGTATCTCCTTTGCTTGGGCAATCCTACTTATTAAATCTCAAAGAAACCTGAGATGTCATAGATTGGGTAGACATTTACACTTTGATCACAATATATATAACAAAAGAAAGATTGAGTGGCTAACATGAAGGCCAACTGGAACATAAGCAATGTATCTGTGTGTTTCAGGTTGCATTTTTCTTACCAGATTTTTTTTAAAGGATGAAAGATATTTTCAGAAATCATTCTTTCTACTGCTATGGTTTCATTCAGTAATGAATACTACAATGCATTGTATGTGAGCTATATAAGCAAAATCTTTTTTTTTTCTTTTACTTGACTCCTCTAGAGTCATTTGCTTACAAGAATCATATCAATAATTTTTCTAGAAGCAAAATTTCTCCCCTTAATTAAGTCTCTACTCTTTCAATTAGAGATATGAAACAAGATGGCTCTATTTTATCATAATAGAAAAAGAAATAAACTGAGAACTGGAAATCTATCTATAAATGAAAGCTCAAGCTTACATTGATGCCTTTAAAAATCATTAAAAGGAACTATAATAAATTCCATCCTTTGAAATGGAAATTACACAACTTCCAAATTCACTTTTCAGGAACTTTTTTTTTCTTATGAAGAATATGTTCTTAATATAATTTCTTCCAGACCACACTTTTCCTTTTCTTTTACCTCCAGGTTTAATCCCAATCAAAGCCAACAAGTTCTATCCCTGTGGGGCACTAAAGAGAAGTGTTTCACATTGTTACTGGGAGGATTTGTGATTTTAATTATTTTTGCAATTATTTGCTACAATTCAAATGTGATTTTATTCTATAATCACAGTTTTACTTTCTGATCAATTATTTGATGGCTCTTCAAAACAATTCAGTAATCTAACTTTGGGCCTTGCATATTATGATGTTTTCTAAGTGTTCAAAGTTTGGTTTCTTACTGGAATATTTCAGAAAAGCAATAAACCTTCCTATGGGGCATACATAGTTTTGCAACTTTTCTATAACAATTTAATTAGCAAAATTATCAAAAAAGATACTTTATACTATTGTGATGTTTCAGTTCCTTTTAAATTTTCAACCAATAACCCATTATTTAGCTACTCAAATATGAAAATCTAGATCATGGTTAAGATACTGCATAAAATGGTTCATTTCTTTCGAGAGATACCTAAAAGTTGGAAATGGGAGTCGAAATGAATCTAAAAACATATCAATTTTTCTTTTACCTCATCAATGTGACCAAATAAAGTTGCTATTAGCCAAGATTTACCTTGGCATTTCATATCTTCTGAGTTTTTCAAAGGGTTCCCAAATACTAGATGCTAGTTATGGCATAAATATGATTTGGTCAGAATAAGGCAAATAAAACAACAAATTCGATCAACAACTATATACTTTTAGACTTCTAAACTACTGGTCTCATGTTGATCAACTATCAGCATGTGTTGAGGAAAATGTGGAATTCATAACCTAGAAACATTTTGGTTTTCTGAGTGTCTTAGCTTCTTATCTCTGCTGTAACAAATAGCTTAAAACAACACAGATGTATTATCCTACAGTTATGGAGGTCAGAAGTCCAAAATGGGTCTTACTGGGTTAAAATGAAAGTATCTGTATGGTTACACTCCTTTCTGGAGGTTCTAAAAGAAAATCTGTTTTCTTGACTTTTCCAACCTCCAGTGGTTATCCATTTTCATTGGCTCCTAACTCTTTTCCTCTATCTTCAAAGCCAACGATGGATGACCAGTCAAGTCTTTCTCACATCACATCACAGTTGACACTGATGTTCTACCTTCCTCTTCACATTTAAGGACTTTTTGATTACATGAGGCCCATCTGAATAATTGAGGATAATTTTTCCATTTTAAGGTCAACTGATTCATAAACTTAATTTCATCTGCAGCCTTAATTCTCCTTTGCCATGTAATGTAACTTATTCACAGGTTCTGAGGATTAGGACATAAAGGTCTTTGGGAGGTCATTATTTTGCCTACCACACTGAGAAATATTCAAAAACCTTAAAAAGAAGCTGTATAAACTATGAAGACTATCTATCCAAGTCTGGTTGAGTGTTTAAAATTGGAACATCTTAGGGATCTTCTATAAGTTGCTTCTGGTACTCATTCCCATCTATTTCCTTATTACATACAAAATTAAAGAGGAATAAGTACTTTGAAGTTTTTATAAACCTTTACAATTCTATTGTCAATTTTACATACAACTTTATGTTTATACTTTGAAAAATGCCTTGCCTAAATCCAACCAAATATTGTATTTGGAAGCCATATCCCATTAACTTTATCATATTGCATGTACAAATCTGTCTTAATCAGATTAAGAAATAAATGTAAATATAGTAGAAAAAAATGAAAAAAAAATCAGAGCAATGATGAAATTAAAGTTGGAATAGAATCCACAGAGCTTAATATATATGTTACACTATACCTGAAGTCTTACATTCATCCTTTAACATGAGATAATAAGAAAGGAGAAAACTAAGACAATAATATGCCATAGAATAAGGCAAAGAGTTTTTTTTTTATTTGCATACCTTTTCTACCAGTCATTTTTGATGCAACTACTGACCTTTTCATCCATTATTCCCTCAATAAGAGAAGCAACCATCTATCTATTTGAACATTCAGCTAGTCACCCATTCATCAAACATTTACTAAATGCTTACAAATTTTTAGGCTCAATACTGGAGTATCAAAGTTAGAAAGGGATGGTTATTGATCGACAAATTCATGTTCTTGTCTTACTGAGCATATGGCTAGATTATATGCCAGTCTTCCCTGCATGAAGCTAAGGCCATATGGTTCTATACCAGTCAATAAAATGTTATAAACATTGTATATATTCTTCTTATGCCTTATCCTTTAACTCGTCTCGTCTTCTTTTCAATTTTTAGCTATCTGGAATGAAGACTTACCCACGAAGTGACAACAAAAGCCAGCTTTAAAATAGTAGAGTCATAATTAAGTAAAAAGTGTGTGTTCTTGTGTCACTGATTGAAGGAAAGTGGCCCAGTTGGGCATCCCTAACCGAAACCAACAGAAGTGGAGTCCTTGAGATAAAAATAAACTTGTACGGAGTTCGGCCATTGAGATTTTGGCATTAATAGTCAGTAGTATAATTCAACAGATATAAAACAAAAAATGTGAATTAAAAAAAAAACCATAAGAACTACAGGATCAGTTTAAATATGCATAGATATCATGTAGGATAAAATATAACAACCACCATAGAGAGTGAAGTGAAAATGAGGCAGCTCAATATCAACATTTCCAAAAATGTAAGCCAAAAGTCACTTTCTGAATGTAATGGGCTCATCCTGAAATTATATAATCCTATAGCCTTTGCATCAAACAAAAACTGTGAAATTTGGAGTGATTGATATTGTAATCCATGGAGTAGAAGCCATATGGGCAACACTAAAAAAGATACTTGGAGAATAGATCTAAAAAAAAAAATTCGAGGGTGGAGGGATTCTGTAAAAAGCTTGGCAAGAAAAATTCAATTAAGTACAGGAAGCCATAAAAAGGATGCTAGCACAGCAAAAATACAAAATAAATATAAAAATTAAAGGTAAAAAATCAAGAAAACTTGCTAAAGTTTTGGTAAAAAAAAAATGTTATCGTAGAACATGTGAAACCTCTGATTAAACACTTCTCTAGGATTAGAAGACTATGTATGAGGCAATTACATCCATCAAGGAAAATCATACAACAGATATACAGGGGAAACAAAAGAGAAGAAAATAAAAATTGAAATGGCAGAACCCACTGAATAAATGGTCGGGGAAGGGAAGGAAAGGAAAAACACAATCTTTACCAACAAAGAAAAAAGTGGAAGAAGCATATCAAAATGTAGAAACTGTGGAAAATACAATAAAAAATGTAGTTGATGGAAACTATAAAGAAGAGCCAAATGAATAAAGGGGAAATTCTAAGGTAAAAATGTTTAGAGAGAAAAAAAGATAATTGTAGATATATGGCACAAGAAATATACAGTATTCCTAATCGGTTTCCCCATAGAAGTAAACAAAATATTTGAAGAGAAAATATACATGAAGATATAATTCAAGTACATAAATCTGAACATAAAAACTGAT
>NW_011888811.1:3499325-3500581 GCF_000151845.1 Pteropus vampyrus
TAATCGGTTTCCCCATAGAAGTAAACAAAATATTTGAAGAGAAAATATACATGAAGATATAATTCAAGTACATAAATCTGAACATAAAAACTGATACAGAAATCTATAGAGTTAAGAGATATACCATACGCCAGGAAAAACAGACCCAGAATGGTCATCATGGGATCTACTGTACTGAACTAGTGGATCCTTAATGCTAACAAAGACGACAAATCGTTCACTAAAAATTGAGATTGACATCAATTTGTATATAGCAACATTCAAAAACAGAGGACTGCAGAAAGGATTAAATGGAATGAAAGGTAATAGAGTAACACCTATTAGAAGTTAAAGCAAAATAAATGTGATCTAAGATATTATTTATCCAACACGTTACCATCATGTAAACAATCTGCAAACAAACATCTTTTAAATATGGAAGACCTCAGAGGATACATTTCCTTTGAGCCCTTACTTAGAAAAGCAAAGAAAACTATTACATGAACTTTAGCCAAATTGATTTTTAGGAAAATTACAGCAAAAAGAATTAGTGGTAAGCACTAATCCATAAATTAATGGATTATAGTGATAGATCAGAATTTAAATTATATGCCTTGAAAATGCAGAAACTATATGACTAACAAAAGAAAAAAAATGAGAGCAAATAAGAGTAAGAAAATAGAAATTTTGAGTAAGGAGAAAGATTGAGGTAAAGGGAACTGGTGTGTTTATTGCTATAAGTAAAAACAGGCTGTCTTAATTTCATAAATCTTGTGTGTATTTAGTTCAGTAGAATATGAATAAATACAGATATAAAAAACTCAGACTCTAAACCATCAATTATAAAAAAAAAAAAGATTTTCATATTGGAACACAAGGCAAACACAACTTTATACTGTGTACAACAGACATACCTAAATAAAGTTCTTCAGGAAATTTGAAAATAAATAGATGTGTAAATTATATCAATAAAAGAAAATAAGAAAACTTGGATCGCAGTCAATATCAGTACAATATATAAATATAAATAGAATAATATTATGTAAAACAAACAAAGGTGCTTTATAATGCTAAAGTATGTGACTTATACCAGCCCTAACATTTACAAACCATAAATACAGAAAAATATAAGGAGAAATGGAAATGTGCTAGTTGTGGAGAAAACTAATGATAATATAAAGCCTACTAATGAATTCCTACAATAGTGCTGATGGAACATTCACAAAAAGTGACTTTATATTACAAAACTTTAATTAGTACTAAAACAGAAAAAAAAA
>NW_011888811.1:3500866-3506415 GCF_000151845.1 Pteropus vampyrus
AAAAAAAAAAAATGTGAGCAGAAAAACTTCCATTGATGAAAAAAGACATTTGTCAAAGATCTAGCTCCCTAATAAAGCACTAATCCCCATTTTCTAAAGGAATTCTACCCAATGATTAAATAGCAGGTAATTTCAAAGTTTTAAAACATTTTTAGAGAATTAAGAAAACGACAACTTTCAAACTCTTTCTACTAAGTGAGTATAATAGTGCTCCAAAAGATTAAATATATCAATATAAGCCTTCATATCAATATGTCTTAGGAAAAAGAAAGAAAACATTTATCTATTTATACTAAAAAAAATTGATAATATTTAAAAATTCTTAAAAATACTCAGAAAACTAAAATTGACCTATACTTCCACAATATTAAAAAGTTCAAATTTAGGCCAAAGAGAAAGTCATTTTTAATGAAGAACTTATAAACAGTTAAGTCTTCAAAATACATTATCACTGTCATTTTACAATATTGTCACAAAGATGCTAAATAAGCTGATTAGAAGATATTTAGAAAAGCATAAAAAGAGAAAGAAGAGGAAAGTTTTTGTACAGCAAAGGAAACCATCAACAAAACAGAAAGACAATCGAATGATTGGGAGAAGATATTTGCTTATGATACATCTGATAAGAGGTTATTATCCAAAATATATAAAAAACTCATATATCTCAACAACAAAGAAACAAACAATCCAATTAAAAAATGGGCAGAAGATCTGAACAGATATTTCTCCAAAGAGGAAATAGAGATGGCCAATCGACATATGAAAAGATGTCCAAGGTCACTAATCATCCGAGAAATACAAATTAAAGCCACAATGTGATGTCACATCGCACCTGTCAGAATGGCTATCGTCAATAAATCAAAGAACAACAAGTATTGAGGATGTGGAGAAAGAGAACTCTCATACACTGTTGATGAGATTGCAATATGGTACAGCCACTATGGAACACAGTCTGGAGGTTTCTCAAAAAATTAAAAATGGATATGCCTTTTGACTCAGTACTTCTGGGTATTTATCCAAAGAAAACCAAAATAATAATTCATAAAGACATATACACCCCAATATTCATGGCAGCACAATTTACAATAGCCAAGATATGGAAGCAACCTAAATGTCCATCAACATATGATTGGATAAAGAAGTTATGGTTCATATATACAATGGAATATTACTCAGCCATTAAAAAAATGAAATTCTACCATTTGCAATGACATGGATGGATCTAGAGGTTATTATGCTGAGTGAAATAAGTCAGACAGAGAAAGATAAATACCATATGATTTCACTCATCTGTGGAATCTAAGGAACAAAGAGAACAAACTAATCAAAGAAAGACTCACAACTATGGAGGACAGTCTGGTGTTGGCCAAAGGGGAGGGTGGTTGGGAGACTGGGAGAATGGGGTGAAGGGTGAAAGAAGTATAAACTAGTAGTTGATAAATGGTCATGGGGATGAGGAGCATGGCATAGGGAACAGAGTCAGCATTAATGTAATGGCTAGGTGGAGAGCCAGAAAAGAGAAAGCACAATTAGGGAGATCATTTTATAAACTATATAAGTGTCTGATCAATGCACTCTATACTTGAAACTAACAAAATTTAAAAAACAAAGAAAAATATTAAAAAAAAGAGAGAAAGAATGGAGTAAAATTCTCAATATTTATAGATATATGACTGTTTATCTAAAAATCCCCAAAAGCAACTGAAAATCTCTCAAAACAAGGGAAAATCATATCCATTATAAAAAGATATGTTTTATGGAATTAAGATAGAAAATATAAAATAACATAAACAACCACAGATAAAATATACGGATGAAGAAAAAATCATTTACAATAATAACAAAAGACAAGTGTATAGAAATAAATGGAAAAGAATATGAAAAGCCTATTTGGAATGTGTTGTAAACCACAACCAAAGGTTACAAAAAAGACTGTAAATAAAAAGACATACTAAATTAGATAGCAAAGGAGAATATATAGACTTGCTTACTCTCCATGTCATTATATTAATTAAACTTGATCCAATGAAGATATAAAAAATATTATAACTAAGACCTTGGTATGTGTGGACAAATAAATAACTATAGCCAGAAAAAATTTAAAATCATAAAAAGGAGAAAAAAATTATGAGAGAAAACACACTATATTATAAAACATAAATAATTAAATTAATGTGTTACTGGATCATTAATAGATAAACTAAGTATAAGGGAAAATCTATAAATAAGAAAAAAAACTGTTTTAGAAATTAGTGCAAGATAAAAGGATAACAGAGTCAGTGAGGAAAAGATAGATTATCAATTACTGGTGTTGGCACAATAAGGTAAAAAATACCATAAGCTAATGTTAAGAAAAGTGACAATCTGAGGAACACATTTTGAAATCCATAACACAAAGGGATAATATCACTAAATGTATAAAATATATATCTAGAAAATTGGTGAGCTAAACATCAATAACCCAATACAAAAAAATGAATGTTAAATGTGAGCACTTTATTTAGAGAAAAGAATGTAAAAAGTTTTAAACATATGCAAGATGTTCAACCTTAATAATATTAATAATACAAAAGTTATTAATATATGAAACTTATTTTTCACCTATTATATTAGCTAAAAGCATAAGTTCAATACTAAACTCTGTTGGGAAAGCTATGGGGAAAACATATATATAGCTAGTAGAAATGTAAATTCAATCTTTGTATAAAGAGATTTAGAAATAGTTATCGACTTTATAAACATATATAATTTTTGACCTAGCAATTGCACTATGATGAATGTATCCTACAGATATACTTGCTCATGTATCAAAAGCCCTGTGTAAAATAGCAAGAGATGAGAGAAACAAATGTCCATCAACAGAAGTGTTTTAATGTATCTGTCTGTATATCTCTTTCTGTGCTTACTTCTCCCTAATTATTGAATGTATTTTATTGAATGTATTTTAATGTTATTTTTCTTTTTTCTTATATTATTTTGTTTTATAACATATTATATATGTATATGTGTGTGTGTGTGTGTGTGTGTGTGTGTGTGTGTGTATTAAGTAAAAAAAGGCAAGGTAAAGAAAAATCTGTATGGGCTCCTATGTTTTGACTAGAAAAGAAGGATAAAGAAAGAATCTATATTCATATTTGCTTATGTGGCAAAAAAATGCGCTCAGAAAAAAACAAAATGTAAAGAGTAGTGGCTCTTATTGGTCTGAGGAAATTAGATAGGAGACAAGAATGGGAGGAAAATTCATTACATACCATTTTATAATTGTTTTGTTTTTAATAAAATTATATTAATAATAATATTAATATAATTATTAAATTAGTGAATAAAAATAAATAAAGAAAAAAATGCTGTTTCCTCCCACAACTCATTTAGTACTCAAATGCCTTATAGAGCCTGCTTTCCCTAATCGAAGAGTTTGATGATGCTTTTAACACCTTGAGTAAAGGGAATACAATATTACCATTTGACTCCCTAGAACCAAAAAGTAATTTAAAGTGATACAAGCCAATTGAGATTTGGCTATTCCAGGTGCAGATAAATATGAATTAGTAACTTATAGAGTATAATGCAATTCCTCCTTTATCTATCTATCTATCTATCTATCTATCTATCTATCTATCTATCTATCTATCTATCTATCTTTCTCTTTGTGGAAATTAACATGTTTTTTCCTTTTTCAATTCAGGAGGACAACATCTCTCCCTACCTTGAAAGGACAAAAGAATTGAAATCTCATTTCATTTCGAAGTCATGTTAGTTTGTTCGCCTTGACAATAAAGAGAACTGTTTTATTCTCTTTTGTCATCGCCAATCTTGTCTGTGATATATTGTATTTTAAGAACACGAAGGCAAGCTACACAGGAACAGAAATGCAATGTAAGTCAACCTGCCACTCAAGGCACTAATCCTCTAAGCATCTCAACTGTCAAGTGACAGATATCTGGGAGCTTGTGTGCAGCAGATCAAGAAAATGACTGGACAAAACTAAAAGATGTTTAAAAGAAAACTAGATGCACATGTATTGATACAGTTTTGCATCTCCAAAGTGGAAATAAATGGTACTGTGATATTTTGACTTTATATAATGAGTATATAATACAAATGTCACATCCCAGTTACTCTACTAAGTAATTCATTTACACCACTTAAACTTGAGAGTAACGATGCGACATGGACATTATTATCCCCATTTTGCCACTGCGAAAAGAGAGGCTCAATGTGATAAGGAATTTATCCAGGGTCCAAAGGAGTGAGGCTGAGATTTAAATCCAGGCTATTAGATTTCAAAATAGTATTATTCCCACTAAATTACCAGTTTATATAGATCTTCAGTTGGAATAGCCAGATCTGATTTGGCTGATAACTCTTCCAATTACTCTCCGGTTCTAGGTTTACTATTGTTTTCCCTTCACTCAAGGTAATAAAAGCTCTCTTAATTACTTTGCTCTCCTGTGCATGGCTTAGGAGATAAACATTGCTTTTGTACTTATCCTCTAATTCACAATAAACTATCTTAGGCAGCTGAGCAGATCGATGAAATGGAAGGGGTTCAATGGAAATAGCAATGCTTTATACATGTGGATATAAAATTTCAAGTAAAATCAGTTGTGTCATGTTACACTTATAGGTTATCTGGATTAATTTAAAATTTGGAAAGATAAAATGATAACATTACTGGTGCTTACCTTTTCCTTTGACACATCGATCGTTTTACCTATGGTTCACAAGGAACCAAACTACGTAAAAGAATACAAGTAAGAAATAAGCCAAAATTCTCCATGAGAAATTTCACTGTTGACGCCAATATGATACAGATCATCATTTTGGATAATTGTGCATCCTAATTATTTCTGTTTTTAGAAGTTTGTACTGTCTATAGATGCTCTTTCTCTACATGAAAATGATATATATTTTGCAAATAAAAATTATTGCAGAAAAAAAAAATCAAACAACTCAGTCTGCACTTTGTTAGGATACAAAAGGATATTTGCCTGTGCCTTACTTTCAATATTATTTAAAATTCTGAATTTGAAAGGAAGCACATGTGGTTAACTGGGTCTTTGACATGAATAGCTACTAAGAATTCTTACAGTGGATTTTTAGAGGGGGAAAAAAAATGCCTCTACATCTTTTCTCCCCTAAAACAAATTATTTTTTGGTTCTGGATAACATCATCCTGGATTGTGGGCAATTACCTTTGAATTCTATCGTCTATATAAACAAAGAAAATTAAGAAAATTAAGGTCAACAACTTTGATTATTATGCGTAAAGTCCAGACACAGTTTCATGGCCTTTAGGGTCCTAGATTATCTCAGTCTCCTCTGCTTTGCCTTGACCTTGGAACCCTCTTCATATCTTCATTCCAGTTGTAACTGGGTCATTTGCTCCCACATGGACCTCAATATGGCAAGTTCATTCTCATTTCAAGGCCTTAGCATATTATTTGATACACTGCCTTTTTGAAACAGTGGCCCCCAAATTGTTTGGTCTCTGATATCTTCAAGTAGATTTACACACACACACACACACACACACACACACACACACA
>NW_011888811.1:3507052-3508732 GCF_000151845.1 Pteropus vampyrus
AAAAAAAGGGAAAATCACCTTATAGTATTTAAACATCTTGGTGAATATATACATCTACATATGCTTTTTCAGAAAAGAAAATAGGTTGGCATAGTTGGGATAAAAACCTGAGACTACAGCATATATTTAAGCTGAATGTCTATTAAAAAAATCTCGCAACATCAAAGCTCATGCAGTCTATTTTTTGCACATGCACTCAAAACCCCTAGAGCAGGAGACATGTTTTTAATGACTCAAAAAGTAGAAACCGCCAATTTATTTTTCCTCAAATAATTAAATCTTTAATTAATTCCACATATAGTTAGTAATAAGCATCATCCTACTTTTGAACTTTCAAGTATTCCTCAGTTTGCTCTTAGCAGGCTTCTGAGCTTACGGAGCTACTTAAATCTCATGATCAGTTTGAGAACAGCTCTCAAACTTTTACTTCTTAAAAAAATATAAAACACATTCCAAATGATATGGGGAACTGTTGAGTCAAGAGATAAAAATGATATGAAACCATAAAGTGGCATAATTGTGTAAAGTAATTTTGGTAAGAAACTAAAAAGGAGGGAGGAATCATGTAAATGTGATTATTTCTAATTAGAAACAATGAGTAACCAAATCAAATTATACAATGAGGATTTGATTTAGATCCCCAGAGAAAAGCTGTACATGCATTTGCATTCATCTCCAATTTGTATTTCCCTCTTGTTACTTCTCAATGCTTTCTTAGACCCTTACTTTTAAATTAGATCATTGTTAGTACAGATCTTTCGAAGAGTTTGAGGAATATCAGGTCACATTCCAGTTAAGATTTATGTTCTTTCAACATATTTGCTAAAAAAACTTCCTGGGTGCTTTACAGTGTGACATGAGGACATATAAAGAAGGTGCAAAGCTTTTCCAAATTCATTGCCTAGTGTTACTACATAAACCACAAAAACTGAGATTTACTATAAACCTAAGTATTGATCCTAGATTTCTGGTAACTAGCTATGTAATTTGAATAAATTATTTAATCAATTATTTTCTAAAATCCTTCTCTATAAAATTAAGGTGTGTGTCATGGGTAGTGGTGTAGATTAGAGAAAATTTAAGCAAACTATATTGAGAAGTTACTTCTGCTAGAAGTTTGGAGAGCCAGATTATGTACTGAGGGCTCCAGCAAAGTTGGGATACAATATAGAATAGAATAGAATTGAATAGGATAGGATAGGATAGATAGGATAGGATAGGATAGGGTAGGGTAGGATAGGGTAGGGTAGGGTAGGGTAGGGTAGGACAGGACAGGACAGGACAGAGGATAAGATAGGACAGGACAGGACAGAGGATAGGACAGGATAGGACAGGATAGGACAGGACAGGACAGGACAGGACAGGACAGGACAGGACAGGACAGGACAGGATAGGATAGGATAGGATAGGATAGGATAGGATAGGATAGGTAAGGTAGGGTAGGGTAGGGTAGGGTAGGACAGGACAGAGAATAGAATAGATGAATGGAATGGAATGGAATGGAATGGAATGGAATGGAATGGAATGGAATGGAATGGAATGGAATGGAATGGAATGGAATGGAATGGAATGGAACGGAACGGAACGGAACGGAACGGAACAGAACAGGAATTAGATTTTGATAAACTTATCTAGTTTTACAATTACAACACCACTAAGGAAGAATCCTTTCACAAAATG
>NW_011888811.1:3509558-3512032 GCF_000151845.1 Pteropus vampyrus
ATTGACTAAAGGTTGGTGAGCATGATACTGAAGTTGTAATTTACTGGATATATGCTAGCATAACATCAGACTAGCAACTCTTAGTGACAAATAATATTCTAAAACTCTTAATTGAATAAATGTTTTTAATTAAATAAGTTTAGACAATGCTTTATACTAAACAATTCTTTAGAAAGTCAAAATATTCTGTAGTTTATAAAGTTTCTGAGAAGTCTTACAGCAAAAATATATTGTTAATATTTCAACAATCCAGTTTATATTCTTGGCACACTTATTTTCATCTTTTCAAACACTATTCCCTTGACTTCAGTTTAGAAAGCACTACTTTAGAGAGTATTCTTTTTGAGGACAGGGCGTTATTTCTTATTTATTGCTTTATAATTCACACCTAATCCAGTGTAAGGGATGAATATAAAAAGGTCGAATAGATAAATGTTGAAAGAGTTAATACATTATATTCTCTTTTCCTAGAACAAAAGATACATATCAAAAAGTCTGGGGCTAATAAAAATGATATATGAATATATATAAATATTGTGGATATTAATAGTGATATTAATAATTCACATATATTATGAATATTGCTTAGCTGTACACTTGCATCAGGAGATCTTGTCAGGTCATATTTCCAAGCTTTGAGGCTAGCTTGCCTAGGCCGAAAGGAAAGCATTCTCATTCCTAGTAGGAGACAACATCTTTAATCGAAGAGGGAAATAGAAAATGGATTTTTAATACAGGCAATTACTTTCATAAAATTATTTAATTATAGCATACTATGTCTGGATTTGGTTGATAGAATGCTTGCTCTAAAGTGTCAACTGATTTATATAGTCTTGAAAGAGAGATGCAGTATTTATGACTCATGAATAATATCCAGGTCCCCATGCTAAACAAAATGGTTCCCAATTGGACTAGATTTTACCCATAAGGCCAGGAAAATTATACTGTGATTACTTATCTCTTCCAGTTTTCTACTCATTTAAAAAATAAACATATTGATGATTTCATCACTAGCCATATATTATATAAACTTATCAGACTGAGTTATTCTAATATTCCTGAAGAGGTTTCACAGATAAGCAATAGGTAGAGTTTTTGATCTCAGCCAAATTTTAAGGTTTATAATAGTTATAATAATAACAATAAGAGGAGCTACCATATATTAAGTACCTACTATATGCCAGAAACCAATGTCATTAGTTAATTTAACGCAAAGAAATGCTACATCTTTATGGAAATCAGAAAATTAACCTGACCAACAAGTGGCAGAGATCTGATGTACACGCAGGTTTTTCTGACTTCAAAGTCCAGCTTCCCTGTGTGTCGAAATAGGAGGTTTTCAAGTAGATTGTTGAGAAAACTGATGTTGGTTTGGTAGGTAAGGTGGTTTCAAGAGGAGAGCAATAGCATAGGTGTTTCAGGACCCCCTTCCTTGTTCTCCTTACCCGAGACAGCACACCAGGGAACGAGGTATCTACTGAGTATCCAAAAAGCAATGGGCGAATGGTTCCTTTTTTGTCCCCTTCGCATGATTTCTTCTTTTGCTGTCAAACTGTAGGTATCAATTTTATTTTCTCATTTACCCAAGTCAAAAACCTGAGTCATGTGTAACTTCATGAGATTCATCACCAGATTCTGTTGCTGCCACCTTTACAACATGTACACAATGTAAACACTCACTGCAGTTTCCACTGTCTCCATTCTGGTCCAGTCTGCCATTGTTATTGCCTTGGTTATTATCAACAGCCCTCTGATCGTTCACCCCTTCCTACCTTGCTTCCTCTTGAATCTACTTTCAACATGCTAGCCAGAGTATAACTCAAACCCTTTGATGGCTTTGAGGAGAGATGGACTATCCGATGGCCTCTTTTCTGTGCTTTGAACATCTCACGTCATCTCTTGCTTCAGGGCTTCGTCACCGTCAGCTCCCTGCTCTTCGGACATGCTCCCTCTACATGGAGCAGGGCTTGGTCCCTCTGCTCTTTCAGCATTTACTCAAATGTCTCTTTCTTGGTGTGGCTCCCTGGCAAAATTAAAGTTAAACTTTCTTGTCCCTCCAGACAATTGCCATCCTGTTTTTCTTTTCTCCATGGCATTTATTGCTGCTAATCACACCACATATTTTACTTATTTATTGTCATTACTTTTTATCTCTCCCCACTAGAAGATAAACACTATGAAAGCAGAACTATTTGTCTGTTTTCTTCTCTGCTATATCTACATCCACATCACTTAGAAGAGGGCCTAATACATAGTAAAGTCTCTTGATGAATATTTGCTTGAATAAAAATAGGTAAACTGACTGACCTTGTACAAAACATCAGCCACTAAATTTATTTAAATCAGAAATTACCCACAGCTTAAATTTTATTTTTCTTTCTTAACAAAATGAATAAAATATATAGCCTAAAGAGAGCTTCATTTACCTTTTACAGGTAGGGGATTATTGTATACTTGCCAGATGTCAAATTCAA
>NW_011888811.1:3512082-3514680 GCF_000151845.1 Pteropus vampyrus
GATGAGAAGTATATTAAAATGTCAAAAACAAAAAGAAAAACAAAATTCATGAAGGAGCTTATTTTAAATGTACCATGCATCTAAATTATGTGTAACTCTTTAATATTTTCAGATTTGATTTAACGAATGAGCCCTAACACATTTTTTCTGACTTCTCTTCTTGGCGTTCTTCTCCTCAATCCCTTTTTTTAGACTTAACCCTTTGCGGCTCTTTGAGGATGACATGCATTCTCTCATCTCAGGACCTCTGTACTGTTCCCTTACTCCCAGAGAAGCTGTTCTAAACCACTCTAGTCATTCTTAATCGTTTTTATCCTGATTTATTTTTCTTTATAAACTAAGCATTTTCTGCCATTATTCTGTATTTTTTTCTTACTGATTTGCTTATTGTCTGATCCCCTACTGTACTGTCAGCTCTATGATGGTAGATGCATTTGTCTGTTTTATTCATCTCTATATCCCCAGTGCCTAGAACAGTGCATTGCTCTTAAGATAAGCACAGTTTACATATGTCGTTTAAATGTACATGGGGGATAAACCTTCATATGTTCAGTTCTTAGAGACTCTTAAGTAATTCAGCATTGCATACAAACAAAACAGAGGTGTAGCCCTGCTTTCATAAAAAAAAAAGGGGGGGTGGGTAGGCTACGATCACATGCATACCTCTAAACTCAGGAAAATGATAAATGCCATAATACTTATTAAAGCATAGTTTCAGGCTTAATAACTACCTGTAGGACCAGTAGACCAACTTGGATTGGAGGCAACCATGAAGACAAAGCTTTTTTTATTTGGCTCATAAGTAATGTGTAGCAAGTAGAGGCAAAAGTTGGAGGAAGGGCATAGTGATTAAAGGATCTCTAAGTGACCTTCAAGTATCAAGATTGTAATTCTAAAAATTCTATTATGTAAACTTGTTTATTGACTAAAGGTTGGTGAGCATGATACTGAAGTTGTAATTTACTGGATATATGCTAGCATAACATCAGACTAGCAACTCTTAGTGACAAATAATATTCTAAAACTCTTAATTGAATAAATGTTTTTAATTAAATAAGTTTAGACAATGCTTTATACTAAACAATTCTTTAGAAAGTCAAAATATTCTGTAGTTTATAAAGTTTCTGAGAAGTCTTACAGCAAAAATATATTGTTAATATTTCAACAATCCAGTTTATATTCTTGGCACACTTATTTTCATCTTTTCAAACACTATTCCCTTGACTTCAGTTTAGAAAGCACTACTTTAGAGAGTATTCTTTTTGAGGACAGGGCGTTATTTCTTATTTATTGCTTTATAATTCACACCTAATCCAGTGTAAGGGATGAATATAAAAAGGTCGAATAGATAAATGTTGAAAGAGTTAATACATTATATTCTCTTTTCCTAGAACAAAAGATACATATCAAAAAGTCTGGGGCTAATAAAAATGATATATGAATATATATAAATATTGTGGATATTAATAGTGATATTAATAATTCACATATATTATGAATATTGCTTAGCTGTACACTTGCATCAGGAGATCTTGTCAGGTCATATTTCCAAGCTTTGAGGCTAGCTTGCCTAGGCCGAAAGGAAAGCATTCTCATTCCTAGTAGGAGACAACATCTTTAATCGAAGAGGGAAATAGAAAATGGATTTTTAATACAGGCAATTACTTTCATAAAATTATTTAATTATAGCATACTATGTCTGGATTTGGTTGATAGAATGCTTGCTCTAAAGTGTCAACTGATTTATATAGTCTTGAAAGAGAGATGCAGTATTTATGACTCATGAATAATATCCAGGTCCCCATGCTAAACAAAATGGTTCCCAATTGGACTAGATTTTACCCATAAGGCCAGGAAAATTATACTGTGATTACTTATCTCTTCCAGTTTTCTACTCATTTAAAAAATAAACATATTGATGATTTCATCACTAGCCATATATTATATAAACTTATCAGACTGAGTTATTCTAATATTCCTGAAGAGGTTTCACAGATAAGCAATAGGTAGAGTTTTTGATCTCAGCCAAATTTTAAGGTTTATAATAGTTATAATAATAACAATAAGAGGAGCTACCATATATTAAGTACCTACTATATGCCAGAAACCAATGTCATTAGTTAATTTAACGCAAAGAAATGCTACATCTTTATGGAAATCAGAAAATTAACCTGACCAACAAGTGGCAGAGATCTGATGTACACGCAGGTTTTTCTGACTTCAAAGTCCAGCTTCCCTGTGTGTCGAAATAGGAGGTTTTCAAGTAGGTTGTTGAGAAAACAACTGATGTCGGTTTGGTAGGTAAGGTGGTTTCAAGAGGAGAGCAATAGCATAGGTGTTTCAGGACCCCCTTCCTTGTTCTCCTTACCCGAGACAGCACACCAGGGAACGAGGTATCTACTGAGTATCCAAAAAGCAATGGGCGAATGGTTCCTTTTTTGTCCCCTTCGCATGATTTCTTCTTTTGCTGTCAAACTGTAGGTATCAATTTTATTTTCTCATTTACCCAAGTCAAAAACCTGAGTCATGTGTAACTTCATGAGATTCATCACCAGATTCTGTTGCTGCCACCTTTACAACATGTACACAATGTAAACA
>NW_011888811.1:3514730-3515642 GCF_000151845.1 Pteropus vampyrus
GAGAGAGAATCCTAAGAACAGATTTCCGGTCTTAGTGCAATTGCCGAATTGCTTCTCAACCTTTTCAAAGTCACGGAATAATCTTCACAATGAAGAAGCTTTGGAACTTCCCTTCAAAATGGCAGAACAATGTGCAGTCGCTCCCAATGTTCTCTTCTTATCCAACCATGTAAGAATACTAGGTAAAATATTTTAAAAAATGAAATATGTTGCCAAGCTTGAAAACCGTAATTGGAATTGTGAAGAATCTAGGAGCGAATTGGAAAGTCACAAATTCTACCAGTAATAATGATTCGAAGTTGTGCAACTCTGGTCCCAAAGAAAAATTCCTTCTCCTAAAGTTACTTATATTGGACTTTAGAGCTATATATTAATTATCTTTATAGTGAGTTTAAAATTTATTTGTATTAGCGTCCATCATCTGGTCTTTTGCTTTTTATAGTCACACTGAAAGAATTAACTTTTTCATGCAAGGAAATCCTTTAAAAAAATATGAAAACAGTAGTCTTGCTCAACCCAACTGCTATACTATTTTTTTTTCTTTTTCCTACTCAAACATCTTTAATTCTTTTCACTGGTCCTCATGAGAGGAACTTGGTGAGTGTCTTTTGCTATCTTCCATTTGTCAATGTTATTTTTTAAGTCCGTGGCCCCAGCTGGAAGTCAGGTTTCCAGGTGTGATATGAACACTTTGGAGTAAAGCAGGGCCAGGCTAGCCTCTTCCTTGCTGTGGAAACCAGATTTTAATTAATACAAGACAAAACTGCATTTGGTTTTCAGCTATGTTGATTTGCTAACATCTTGCTAATTGAGTTTTCAATCAAAACCTGTTTTTTCACATATTATTTACAATGTGTCTGATTAAAAGCAATGTTTCAAAGGTAAACACACACACACACACACACACACACA
>NW_011888811.1:3515908-3543708 GCF_000151845.1 Pteropus vampyrus
CCTATATTAGCAAGCAAATACTTAACTAAGATTGCATTTCCTATCTTGTCAAATGATAATATCTCTACCTTATAGTTTTCATAAGAATTTAAAGAGGAAATGAACAAGAAGAACTTAGCACATATTAAGCACCCCGAATTAACTATTATAATTCTATCAGTTCTTTTTAACTCCATCAGTTTCTCCAGTATAATTTAATTCAGCACACAATTTGTTGATCTTATCAAAATAAAAATATGCTGATCCTCATAAAAGAGTATCAAGAACAATAATCGAGGGGTAGTTGGCAAACAAACAACTCTGACGTGGCAGTGTTCTCTATGGAAAGACACTAAGCGTTTGTTTTATTTTTTCTTAATTTTCCTGCAGTCACAGAACAGGTAGAAGCACTGCTTATATTCTTAAAATCTGTATTTGTGTTCATCTCATTTCCTATGTCAATTGATATTTAGAAGGAAAAGTGTCATTTCTTGTGAATTTATCCCACAATCCTCTTCTGATACATAAAGATATTTATAAATTTAGAGCACTTTATATTTTGGACAATCATGGTGCCTCCGAAAGAGGCTTTGCTTTTTTAAATTTTAGTGAGTGTCAGAATCTTGACAACTTAGAAGATTCCATGTTGAAGAAAGAAGTTGCAAACTGTTTCTCATCCCTGGCAAATTGTTTAGGAATTAATAGTCATAAAAGGAGCCTGTTCTTACTTGGCTCCTTTTAGAAAAGTATTTGGAAGTAGATGATATGTAAAAGTCAGGGTTAACTTCAACTGGGAAAAGAACACAAAGAATTGCATTTAGATTCTTAGCAATCTCAAAAATTTGAACTGTGGATTTTAGAGCATCTATCTTAAGAGTTTGTGCTGAATACAACTAATAAAATGAGCTCACAAAAGATATCACCTCCTTATAGAGAGAAATGTAAACTGTTTCAGCTGTCATAAAATTCTTGTCAGACATGTAGACTACAATTAACGTGATATATGTCTATAAGAATTGTTAAAAAAGGTGTGATTACACTGTGGATGAGTTATGTTGTTTAGCTAGTTGTGAAAACATCGAAATTAAATTTATAACATCACATATATTATTCAGTGCTCCATAATTTATTGTCTAGTATTTACAAAATGTATACCCGAGAGCCAACCAAAAAATGCTATTTTCCTGTTGCATAAAAAGCCAGCCCTCTATCATATAAAAACTGTTTGGCACTTGAAGAAGACAGGAAAAAAGAAACAAGAGAACAAATAAAGGCTTTTTTTTTTTTTTTTTTCAAGATGGAGAAGTTCCATAAGCTATATTTTATAGCAAGGAAAACAAAAGAAGCTCTTGGTAAGGTTCTGTATCATTGATCTGCTTCACCTTGCTGGTGCACAATCTATATGAATAGGGATGTGTTTGCGGGGGTTTGTGGCAACTATTACATTGAAT
Source organism: Pteropus vampyrus (assembly GCF_000151845.1). Classification (NCBI taxonomy): domain Eukaryota; kingdom Metazoa; phylum Chordata; class Mammalia; order Chiroptera; family Pteropodidae; genus Pteropus; species Pteropus vampyrus. The sequence continues at coordinate 3,517,339 of NW_011888811.1, forward strand.
TTCTCAAAGAAATAGCTTTTTGGTTTATGTGAATGTCTTAATCTCTATAATATTTTTAAATTAATTTTTATAAATGTTTTATGAACTTTAGTGTCAAAATAATTAACAAATTTATTTAATATCTGTAATTGAAATGCTCATCACAAATAATTCATAATAAAAGAGAAAGATTGTCATGGGTTTGCTTGGCACAGACAAGTTTACCAATCCATTCTTTGTTCAGAAGGTAGCTCGGTTCTTTCATAAGTGCGATGATGTCTTTCCTGCCTGTGTTTAAAACCTTTCACTGACTGTCCCTTAAATAATATTCAGACTTACAGAGCTCACGAGGCCCTGCTTGATCTTTCTCCTCAGTTTGTCCCTAACAACATCTTAATCCACTTTCCCTACAACTCCTTGCTCTTCTTTTGTTCTTGGAACCTTCAAGATCTCACTATTTTGTTTTGTTTTGTTTTTATCTTCTTAAATCCTCTTTCCTCTGTCTAATCCTGTTTCCTCTTTACTTGCCTGACACATTCTCTGTTTTCAGGTTTCAAATTGAATGTAATTTTCTGAAAAAGTTTTCCCTGATGTGACAAATATTATTAGTGCTCAACAATTTCTGGACTTCCATTTCTTCTTAAGCATAGAAACTTCCCAGCCTCTTTGCAGCTAGGTAAGGCCATATGACTAGTTCTGGCTAATGATTTGTAAGCAAAAGTGACGAGTGTCATTTTCAGGCTGGGTCAGTGAAAACTTCCAGCATAATTTATCAGACTGTTTTTAACAGTGAAACTGTTGAGACTGTGGAACTGGTGGACCTAGGTGTATTACTGAGAAACTACAAAGAAAACAGATGTCCTAGGGGGTTGGCTGGACCACATCTGGCTTGGTATAGACAAAAAAAAAAAAAAAAATTGTGTTAAGCCACATAGATTTGGGGTTATGAGCTATATTGCTTTAACAGTAGCCTGACCATACCATTCAAATTAGGTCTGCCATTTTATTTTAAAAACACCTGCCACACTTTTGTTAAAATTAAATATGCATGTATTTTCTTATGCAGTGCCTGCATTCTCCTCCAGCCTAGGGGTTGGCAAATATTTTTGGCAAAGGGACAGATGGCACATATTTAGGTTTTGCGGGCCCTAAGAGCTCTGTGGCAACTACTGAGCCTTGAATAGATTTGTGAATTTGGCTGATTCCTAATGAAAAATTTGCTAGCCATTCTATCTCCTCTACCATTTGGGGGAATAAAAGGTCATGAACATTTTTTTAGATATTATTCATTCTGAATAAATCTGCTTATAATTAGTAATAGACAATCATTTCTTTCAAATTTATGTGTCATTTTAAATCCTTTCTTATTTTAAAAGGTTTGAAAGTTCATGGTATTGGGATTGTGCAGAACAAAGACATTAAGAATATCAACTATCTCTTAAGTTTCAGGTTATAGAAATTTTGCTCAGTATGGCGTTCTACTTCCTTAAAAAAATTCTTCAAATAGAGAGGATTCTAATCCTTGGTGAGTAAATCTTTCAATGAAGTGAGTTCCGGAATGCTTTATTTCTGCTTTTAGTGCAAATAAAAGACTGGAGGCTATGCATTCTTAAAATTTATGTTTTGCCTGCCAAAAAGAATCTCAACTGAATATACAGAATTGATTTCATTATACAAATACAATTTATATACATCCCTATCAAAGATGAGAAAGCTAATCTATAACATATATTCAAAGAAAAAATATATGATTCAGTGGAAATAAACAATTTATAAAACCATTAAAGTATTTGAATAGAAGGACTTCATGATCATCTCTTGAAATCCCATCATTTGACAGGTGAGATACCATTAGAAATCAGGCAAAGCGATCTAGTAGAACTGAGTTGAATTCTGGGCTATATCTCTATCTGGCAAACTTACTTAAAGTTCTCAGTGTCTTTTTTCTATAAAAGGGGCTAGTGAGTTTTACATGTCAGCTGTTTTTAGGATTGACTATTAGGGTCATATATTCATGATGACATGTTGAAATAAGGCTTAGAAAAAAACACCCAGCACAGGGTCTAAGATCTAGTAGATGCTCACAAAATAACTGTAATAGATTTTATTATGTTATCACTGTCATTATCCTCATCCTTATCAATGTCTTGTTCTAGATCACAGAGCTAATTATTAAAAGAAGAATGAATAGAAGGTTGGTTATCTGACTTCTAATTTAGTGTTCCTTCTTGTCTACCTTATGGAAATTGTAGGTTTTATGGAGTGATAGAACAGAAACACAGCTCATGGGAGGAAATGAAGTCAGTCAGTCCATAAGGGATAAGTGGGACTGAAAAAGAAGACTGAATGCATTCCAGCAGGTGACAAAGAATGGGGTGGGGAGAGATAACAGAATTAAACACTCAGAGATAAAAGAAGTACAGTGTATCTAAATGACAAAATTTCCTTCCTGACTAGAAAGTTGCTGATTACAGACAAGAAGGAAGGAAAGATTGGTTGGTTAGAACTTGCAATTCAGGCATGTTTGGTATAACGTAGAACAGACAACAAAGAAACATCATCACAGACGACACTAGTCCATGACCAAAAGAGAAAATACCTACATTTCATACTTTTTCTCAGTTGTGTGAATGTAACCTCAAGTTTTAGAAAGGGTGCAAACACGGCTCTAAAGCAGGTTCAAAGATAAACTAGGCTTCATGTCCTTTAAGAGCAATTCATCCAGGGAAGATTAGGGCACATCTTGGTCAAGACTGAATTTGAACCAGGTTCCAAGGATGAAAGCCCACAGACTAATCTGTTGAGCTACCAAGCCCACTGTCATGCTGGTTTATAGAAATCCTATTAACTGAGAGATTGAAGGGAAAAAAGATAAGATAGCAAAGTGTTGGGAATCAAGCTTCAGTAGTTTTAACAGAAAAGGTGATTTTGAACCATGCTATTGTATAGAGATAGGAATTAAATGCCACATACACACTAGATGAATGTTTGCATATACGTAACTATATACAACAAAATTGTACATTGTAAGATTCTATTTTGCATGTATTACATGGTACATAAATATGTTCAAGATATTTAACATGAAAATACTTATCATAGGACAGGTGTTCCTTATTCTAGCTCTTCCAAGATGATGGCTATATATGGTAAATATAACCAAACCACTCTTCTATCTTGTGCTATCAGTCATAGTCAACAATTTTAGGATCTATTACAATAATTAATTTTATCATTCACAAACATTTATCTCGTTTCTGGTTCTGAGAATATCTACCACAAACAGGATTCACTAGTGATTATTAAGATATGATTAAAATGTAGTAAGAGCGCTGTTTTAACTGCCAATCATAAAGTCTGAGTTCAGATTTGCAAATAACTTGGTTAGCTAAGATCACCACAAAAAGAAATTTTTGTGCATCCAAGGATATGGCCAGGCCATACTGGGAAAATCACATAACCACACTGGGTGTTGATCCCTGGCCCAGGAAATGAAGAGGATGGATTAGATTGGGCAGCAGAATCGTGCTTTGCTGTTTTATCTAATTTAAGACTCTATGACATTAAAATTAATGGAGGAAAAATAGAAAATTAAGTAATACATTCTCCTTAGACAGTGGAAAGAGCCCAGAAGCCAGGTTTCAGGAACCAGAAAGTAGAGTGTTAATTCTGTCTCTCAGGAGTTGGGATGCTGAGAGTGGGGGCGGGGCGGTGCTGAGGAGATGCCTGGACATCTCTGAGCTTTCATCTTCGTTTTTATATCTGATCTGACTAGATGACACTGGACTCCCTTCTAGCATTAAAATACAATTTTTTCATTATATCAGGTTAAAATTCTGGTTACTAAATATTGAGCTAATAGCAGATTTTCAAAATATTTAATTTAAAAGAAAACTATTTAGAATAAATGTAGTTAGTTTTATTCTACTAACTTTAAGGTAATTTTATTTTCAGTGTGACATAAATCAAACATTTGTGGCAGGAAGATTTTCCTTTGCTGTAAAGATAAAATTCTTAAAAACAGCATGATGTGGAAGTTTTATGGTTGGGAAGCTGATTTTATACATTTTACAGGCAAAAAATAATAATACAAAATAACTCCCCTCCCTCCCTCTCCCCACAGAAAGAAGAATAGCAAACGTCTTCTAAACTTTATTTCTAAACTACAGCCATAGTGAAGTGTGGAAACATTGAACATTTATTCTGAGTTGTAATTGTTACCTTAAATGTTCAAAAGTAGTGATGCTTTATGTACTGTTGTTGAGACTATTTTATTTTTCTCTGCATTTTCGTACTTATATACTGAAGGTTATAATCAAGCAAACATGGGACACGCATCCATCCCGGACTATTTCAGTGATCAAGATATAAGAATTGGACATTTTACATCTCAAAATTTAAGTATGTACTGTATGTATATTCTTCCATCTTCTGGGTACCTGTAAGCTTTGAATATCAGGAAGGAACTGCTCTATTGAAAAATAAAACTAAACTAAGCACAATATAGATACTTGTTCTTCAACTCTTAATTTCTAATGATTTCTAAGAGGTCTGCAGAAGGAAGGGCCTGCACAGATAATCACTTCATTATTTTTCAAGTGGCAAGTCCATTGTTTTAGTCAATACATTCAGCCAGATTCAAACACAGTTTGCCCTTGACTCTGAACCCAGTGCTGTGGCTATGAACCCACTCAGTCAGAGGAACCTTTCTGTAAGTTCATCCTCACAGCATCTCATGCTCACAGTGCTTTCCATCTCAGTGCCTCTGAGTTGTCACTTAAGCTTGTTCCTGGATTAGCATCTGGAGCCCTTCTTGTTGTACGAGAGAGGTTCTCATTCGCAGAGCCCTGTCTTCTTTTAACAGCTTACTTTCAAGAGCAGAATTTCAAATATGAAGAAAAACATTACTACTTTTAAAGATTTTTTTTTGGAATTTAGGTCCCAGAATGGTAATATCTGGGTTAACTGATGATTTGATTAAAATTATGGTGATGTCCATACATTTTAGAATGATGCAGATATAGCTAACCTGACTAGTTTAGGAATCTATATAACAGAGGTAAGCTTTCTGATAGGCTATTTTTAATGTTTCTACCTCATAAGTTATTTCCCAAACTGTGTACTACAGAAAACTATCCATACCACAAGACTTTTTCTAAAATTAAATTTTTTTTCAGCTAAATAACAATGTAAAAGAAAACATATTCTCTTTTCCCAATATCCCTAATGTACGTGTTAAACACGTTCTCACGTTATTCATGAAAGAAGTCTACTATCAATGTAAACCCTTTACTTTCCAAATAATTTAAACATGTGAAGTTCTCTTATAAAGTCTCTAATACCTTTAATTGCACTATGTGCAATCAGAGTTTTAAAGAAGACCTGGAAAAATGCTGGTAAGAGATAGCAGAGTTGCCATTTGGGCATTATGGTCCTGATCATTATTTTCTTATTCAGTGGGAAATATTGCTTCTGTGCTGTGTCAGTTATCTTCATGTTATCCCTTCCCACATCTCTTCCCCATCTAAAAATAAGACTATTTTTGGCCTTCCGTTGCTCATGACATAATATTTAAACTCCTAACATGTTATAAAAATGAAAATTTACCTTTCGAGCTTACTCCTCATGTTTCTCTTACCACTGAACTTATTGTCTAGCAAAAGGACCTACATTTAGCCACCTACTAAACATAGATGCTCACTCTGCATTCCATTTTTTTAATGCATAGAGGTTCCTCTTCACTTTTTATTGACATCTACCCATTCTTCTAGACATAAATGAAATATTACCACCTTTATAATGATTTAATTTCTTACACTTCTTATGTCCTTTTTCACTCCATTGTGATTTACTATATTGTTGGACCTATCTTTGTACAAACTTTCAAACATAATCTGTTTAAACGTCTCTGTAAGTAAATTGAATTCAGGATGCTAAAAGTCAGATAAAGGAATGTGAAAGAATCTTCAGGAATTATTATTATTTTGTATGTGGCTGTATGGGCAAGTAAAAATTTAGGTTATAAATTTAAGATTTGTTCACCAAATCTTTGTTATTTATTATATACCCCAAGAGCAGGTTTTGTTTTTTGTTTTTTTTTAAGTCTCATTCTAGTTTTTTAATCACTTTAAGGGAGAGATTTATGTTCTCAAAGAATATAATGGTGGCCAGCACAATGGGGAAATGCATATTCCTTGAAGAATAAGTGAGTAAATGAATGAACATATAGGCAGCTCCTCTTCCTGGGTGCAGCCTTAGCTTGTCAAGAGAGGAATGCATTTAAGATAGAGAAAGGCTATTTAATTGGCTATAATTACAACAATCAGAAGACACAGATGATAATATGTAGCTAGTAACTTTGCAGATGAGAAAAGAATATTCAGACTGATTAAGAATTCTGAATATAACTTTAGAGTTTGGCAATACTTCAGCAATGTAGATCACTGTAGAGCTCAGCAAATACCTGCAACCCATATGTCTTCTATTTTCCCTTACACTTAAGACATTTCCCTAAAGGCTAATAAACAATGGGTGCATCCCTGAAGAACAATATGCACAGATATGAAATTGACTCAAATATTATGACTTTACATTAAATACCAGCTGTAGATAACTTACAATGAACTCCTTGCCCTTGAGATTCCTATGTTAGAAAGTTACAATGTTAAGCAAGACAAAAAAGCAAGAGGAAATTTCAGGTGTCAGGAACGAAGCAAGGATCTGGGCCAAAAAAAAAAAAAAAAAAAAATTTTAGGAGGGAAAACAAGATCTATGACTTCCTGGAGCTTACTGTCCAACAAAAGAATAAAAAGTAAAATAGCCTTTTTAATGTGGTTTTCTCTGTGCTAACCATGCATTTATTTAATTCTGCTATCAATCAGTTGAGAGAGATATTATTACCATCCTCATATCGTAAATGAAGAAGAGCCTCAAAAGTCATTCAGATAATAAGAGTTCAGTTATATGTCTTTCCTACCTAGATTCGTCATCTTCTGGAGAGAAGGAAGTTTCTTCCTTGGCATCTAATGCAATGCTAGGAACATAGTAGGGTGTCAACTATTGATTGATTTACCATGATGAGATTTGGTCTATAACTCTTTTCCTGTTCTTTAGCAGAAGAAAAGGGAGACATATTCCTTTCCTGTCTAAGAGATATACAACCACATTAAATTCTATGTTTAATTTATCATTCTATATTTTGCCTCTGTACATTAAAGTAGCTGGCACATTGCATAGCTTAAGCCAAATCAACCAAATTTATGAACCATCTATGTAGCATGACTCTCCACGCTTCACCTTCCCGCAGATCCAGCTTACTATTTCATAGGGTCTATGTGCTTTGCTTCTAACAGCTTGTATCAGCAGCACAGAAAGGCGGCAATGCCTAAGAATTTAGAGGGCCCTGCTAATCCTTACCCAACAACTGACTGCAGCAGAATATGGAAGTTCAGCTCTCCTTCTTCACCGTAGACCAAACCTCTGGTATAGTTCTATATATGAGGTTGAGATTAGAACTGTGCTGAAATTGTACTCTTGATAGAACTCCTCCCTTCACTGTCCTGCTCTATCTACTTCTTTACTGGGTTCTCACTGGAAGTACCTCCTTGATAAGTTATTGACACATAAAGCTTCATTTCATATTTTGCATCTAAGAAAACCAACTGCAGGCAATCGATTTAAGATATTTTGTAGTAGTTTAATAGTATATCAGACAGGGCTTTCTAATATTTGAGAGAGAGAACTTCATTTTAATAAATTGGCTCACATCATCGTGGGACCTGGCAAGTCCAATATCTGTAGAGCAGCCTGGCAGGCTGGAGATTCAAATAAGGGTTTGTGTTGAAGTCTTGAGTCTGAAATCCGTATGGCAGACACACAAGCTGGAAAGATTTCTATATTACAGTCTTAAGGGAGAACTCCTTTTTCTCCAGGAAACCCTAGTTTGTGCTCTTAGGACCTTCTACTGATTGCTTAAGGCCCACCCACATTATTAAGTGTGATCTGCTTTGTTTAAACTCAAATTACTGTAAACATTCAATCACATCTAAAAGATACCATTGTAGCAACAGCTAGATTAGTACTGGACCAAACACCTAGGTGCCGTAGCTTAGCCAAGTTGACACATGACATTAACTGTCAGAAGGGCAGGTAGGAATGGTCGAATCAGCCCTGTCCTGGGCTGCAGGAGACCATTCACAAGAGCTCTGGTACAGCCTATAGCTTCATTCTGTTTCTTAGTTTTCTTCTCCAGGTAGGATGGTCTTAGGAGGACCTGAAGATGGATGAAGTGAAAAGCAGTATTGTTCTTGGGTCTCTCAGATACACCAGGCTGATTTGCTAACAGATTAAGAAGTCCACACAGAAGCTGAAGGTCCTAAATAATGAGGCTTATTATGAGAGCTGGTGAACAAGCCAGTCCATGCCCCCTCGTTACACACTTCTTTAATAACATGTACCTCTCTTTCACAGCACTATTAATTATATGCCAATTTGTGTCATTTTATTAACAAGTCTCTCATAACCCAGTTAGAATGTAAGTTCTACGAGGTGAAGAGCTGAGTCTCTGTTATCATTGTATCTCCAAATCTAGCGGAGTACATGGCATGAGGTATATGGATGTTCGCTGAATAAATGCCTGTGATATCAACTTATTAACATAAACATTACCTCATTTATATATAAATGCATGCAAATATACTATTATGCATTTTCGATATATGCAATAAATATACTTATCTGAATATAAAAATACATTAAATATTAATTACATATGTATATCTATAAATGCATTCATATACTTCATCATTTCTGGATGAGGAAAAAAATTTTGAGAGGTGAAATGTACTTATACTGTATGCTTTTTTTTGTTGTTTTTATGCATACGATATTCTTTTCATAGAGAAAATACATTTCAGTTCATCACACAATGAGACTCTCCTTGTGGTCTTTATGCAAAAGATGAGGTAACATTCAACCTCTGAAATCATCTTTGCTGGAAAATATCTGAAAATCAGTTTACTGTTACTAACTTCAAAAATAGGGGAAAAAAAAAAAAAACAAGATAGACAATCAGACAAGGGACCCGAGCAGCAGAAAATAATTGGACTCTCTAAATTTTACTGTTCTCCAGAGGAATTACCGGAGCACACTGCTACTTACCCGGACCATGCTGTGCATCCCTTGGAATCACTACAGAAGCATTTTATTGCTCATTAAATATTTTTTAATGTGAATCCACTCTTGGCATTTCTATTTTATAGTTTTTTCACAAACCTTCCCGTGTTGCATACCTCCTTCCCCACTACACGTAATTTAAAAGAAATTATGTAAGCTTATTTCTCTGATTAAGAAAGCCTAATGCATAAACACACAAAAGATATGACCAGTGTAGCTCAAGTAGCTAATGAATCTGGCAGTTTTAAGCTCATTCCCAATAAAAATGGGCCCCACAAATCACTATAAAAAATGTGTTTTGTACCTCAAGAGCCATAATTGTCACACATTTACAATTCATAAGCTGTGACTGCAGGGTGCTTACTCTAGTTAATCCTCTGTAGAATAGTGGATATTGATGCTGTAGAGAAGGGGCACGACAAAATCATCTGTCACATGAAACACTCATTTGGGAAGCCTCACACACTAATAAAACCCTGAAATGTAGCAATGGGAAGCCTGCATTCCTCCCCCTGACTGTAAATGGTGACAGAAGTGAATGTCTGAGATGCCCAGGCGTAAACTGGCATAGCTTGTCTCTGGTTTACTGACTGTGAAATAGTAAAGATAAAACATGCAATTGACTTCTCAGAAAGCGCTTGCCCCGAGCCTTTACTGTACCTATGTAGGCCTAAGGACATAGGATCTAGAGACACATTTGTTCTGAAAAGCTTCCACGTCTTGATTGACTTAGTTAAAGTGTGACTAGTATATGATAAATAGCCAGGTGATTCAGATGCAGTGATAACTCTTAAGAAACATATTTAATATACTTAAAATTCTTTTAGCAATCCAGCAAAGTTTATGTGACTGTTACATTATAATGATTTCCAAATCTTAAAATTAATATTTCAGTTCATCCAAAACATGTAGATCATCCCTGAGATCCATTAAACAATGGCTATATCCTATACATTTAAATCTTTGAAATGTGAGGTTTCCTCTCGAGTAAGTCATGACTGCTTGACATGGATTCTTGGTTTGATTTCAAATATTATCTTTTTCTTTTTTTTTAATGAAATCAGAGAAAGCATATTGTTTATCCAATCTAATCCTTCTGCAATATGAGGGAATTGCGCAGAATGATATGAAGACTACTGAAATGTATTAGGTGAATCTTGAATTACCTTGGACACCTATTTTTCTTCCTCTGAGAGTCAAATTTCCAACAGTCAGTCAGTCATTTAAACATAAGACACCATTTAAACATAAGAATGTAAAAAACAAACAAAAAACCTATGCAAAATCCATTGCCTTTGCTTTGGCCCTTCCTTAACATACCCCCTTAACATTTTTCTTTTGTTCTCTCCACTCCCCTCCCATCATCCATCGCAGCCACTCCTTATATATTCTTACATAAAACCATCTCAATTTGTGATTCAAAATAATGCTCTCTCACCTCCTGGGTTTACAATTTTAACCATACATTTAAGTTCAAGAAGCAGAATCAAAATGCATTTATATTCTACATCACAACAAAAGTGAGTGAATCAAAAGATTCTCTTGGTGTTGTGTGACTGTTGGCATTTGTAAAAAGCTAGAGAATCTTGGAACTGGAAGCAGAAATATATTTAGTATTTCATTTGACTCTTGATAGTGAGGGAGAAATGGAAGAAAAACAATTGACAAGTTCTACTACAGAGTCTTCTATTTCTTTGAAAAATATTTATTTTTCTAGGACCTAGATTAATCACAATGCCTGTTTCATGACACAAATGGTTTTCTTCTAATTATTTGTTTATTTATTTGAATAACATAGGAAACATGCATCTATTATGAAAATTAGAGCTTTGATGGCAACTTAAACTTAAGTGGTCTATCCTGTTTCCCTGACTCCCGCCCGACCTGGGGTACTGATTATCCTAATAATTATTCTCTTAGGTTTGTGTGTGTGCAAAGTTCCTTCACGTAGAGTGTGCTTTAAAAAGTGCATTGCTTAATTTTAGTTGTTTTTAAATTTATAAAAAGGTACACACTCCATATAATTTTTCTAAAGTTACTTTTATCACTCAATAAAATAATGTTAAGATATATATTGTTGAATGTAAGAGTTTATTTTTACTGCTATATAGTATTCTAATGTTGTGTATACCATGCATTTTATAAATAAAAGTTTAATTCATGAACCTAGTCGAGTGTTTATAGTACACAAAAAAAGCAATAAAAAGTAATATAGTACATTTTAAAAAGTTTTAGTACTTTTTAGAACTCTGCAAAATATTTAGTTTTACGTAAGCATGTTTTTTCAATATCGTAAAAAAATATGCATATGTAAAATGCAGATCCACCACAGTATATCGAGTTGGTAACATAAAAATAAATTAAAAGGGTAACTGAATTTAAATTGGCATTTATCAACATTCTTTCAAATTTCCCCCTACTTCAACTCTCAGAAAAATTTAGAGAAGAATGTGTCAGTGAAAAATATCAGAGTTATGCAAATATCTTTTTGGATATGTTTTCCAGTCTTTGGGGGTAAATACCCAGTAGAGGGATTGCTGGATCATATGATAGATCAATTCTTAGTTTTTTGAGGCAATATTTGCACAGCGATGTTCATAGCAGCATTATTCACAGTGGCCAGGACGTGGAAGCAATGAAAGTGTCTTACAATAGCTGATTAGATAAAGAAAATGTTGTACATATATACAATGCAATATTACTCAACCATAGAAGAGATAAAATACTGTCGTTCGCTACAACATAGATGGATCTCGAGATAATCATGCTAAGTGAAATAAGCCAGACAGAAAAAGTTGAAAACCACATGATATCACTTATATGTGAGATATAAAACTAAAAGCAATACACAAATAGGACAAACAGAGACTCATGGACATGGACAATACACCAGTGGTTACCAGAGAGTAGCGGGTGAGTGGGGAGAGGGGAGGTAAATGGGATGAAAGGAGTCAAAAATGTGGCATTAGAAAGAAATCTAACTAAGGGCAGTGGACACACAATGCAATTTATATATGCCTTACTGTTGAATTGTACACCTGAAACTTACTGGATTTTGTTACCCAATGTCACCATAATAAAAATAGATTTTTAAAAAACATCAGAGTTGGAAAATAAGTTATGAGATTAGTAAATGAGAGATTTTGAGGACCTTCTGAAAGATAGAGAACAGAACTGGTCATATCTACAGTAAAATAACCAGAGACAACGATGACCTAGCATACACTAAGGAAAAGATTCTTGTAGAAGCCAAGTGAATGCAGAGAACCAGACTTGGTGAGTGAGTACTGGGCATGGAGGCAACCTTTAAGCAAACATCAGAACGGCCAATCAGAGAGTTGCCATCAGAGCTTTTGAACATAACTCTTATCTCCCAAGGAATAGAGTTACCCATAGTCAATCAAGTGTGCCCCACATGAGGAGCAGTGGGAATCAGCAGCGGGGAGGGGTGGCAAGACGTTGTTCTACATAATAAGGAACCCGGGAGGAACAGGAATCTCACATCCAGCTGGAAACACTAAAACACCTCTTCCAGCATCTCTCACCTGAGGCATGGCTTTGATAAAAGCAGGGGATCTCAAATACAGGATGGAACAAACAACCAGTGATCTCCAAATAGCCGAGAAAATGAATTATATGGAAAAGAGCTATGGCAATCTACAAATGGAAAGATTAATGCTAAAATTTATGTTAATTGGGATAAGTATAATTGACATAATCATAGAGACTTAAGAAGGTTTTAATCCCTAAAAAGAGAAAAAGAGTACTTCATGACAAGCACATATCCTGTTGGGTTAAGACAGAAGCTTCCTGGGTGTATTTTGAAACTGGCCGCCATCCTCAGAAGGCAGGGAGAGACCAAAGAAAAGGCAGCCACTCCAGGCGGGTAGGTGGCAGATTTAATAAGGAGGGAACTTACTTAGGAGGCTTGTCTTGGGTGGCCATAAGACTAGAGTTCCACACTCACCCACTAAATCTTAAAAGATTATATAGAGGCCTTAACTGGGGTCAGTCATGTACACAGGAGAGCTTAACTTGGTTTACTCATATGTTTATTTGGCTTTGGAATGAGAAGTCTGATTTATATTTCAAGGCTGTGTCCTTGGGCAGCTTCTCAATGAGAACAGGAACTTTATTTTGTTTATCGCAAAATATCGATTGCATTAAACAATGCTTGGCCATTGCAGATGTTTAATAAATATTGCATTCTTGAATGGAGGATTGGCTTACTGTTATTAACTAGATTTGTCTAAAGTAGAACTGTGTGTTTAAAATCATGAAATTACTTTGTTTTAAGCATACATGGAACAACCACAGAAATGTATGATGTATTAAACTAAAGGAAATTTTCAAGAAATCTCAAAGAGCAGAGATCATTAAGGCTACGTTATTTGAAGACAAACAATAAAATTAAAAATTAATAATAAATTGCCTTGACCATAAAAGTGAAAGATAAATGCACCCACTTGAAAACTTGAAAACACCCATTTAAATAACTCCTAATTACAATGGGGAAAATAAAATCTCTGAAATTTTGGAAAACTTACAAATAAAAGGACACTATGAGATGCAGTCAAAGCAGCTTGCAGAAATAAACCCGGATGCTCTAAATATATATGCTGGAAAGCAACTTACAATTTGAAAACTAAATCTTTTGACTCAAGAGGTTGAAAAATAAAAACAAAAAAGAAAACAATGTAGAAGGAGAACGAGTCAATAAAGATGAAAAACAATTTATTAAAATATAAATTAAAGGAAATAGAGTTGATTGACAAAACCCATTTTTTTCTGAAAGACAAATAACACTATCACAATGAGAAAGAAAAAAGAGAACTAGAAAAAATAAATGAGAAAACTGAAAATATAAATAGGAAAATATCCCAGTGTGTTTGGATGTGATTATTTTAATGACTATATTTATTAGAGACAAAAACAGAGATAAAACAAAGACAGAGCATGGAAATAGGAAGTTATATTCATGCTAAGAAAGAAGTGATGTTTTTTTGATACTTACACGAAAATAGTGTCTCCAAAGAGGAGTTTAGGGGTGAACTAGAAGAACTAAGTAAAGGTGAGTGATTGATTGGGTGAAGAGGTTACAGAGAGAGATATTCCTCTACCTGCCACCCTTTACCGTGACTGAGAGGGGTGAAGGCAATGACTGGTAATTTATTTTCATTTTTTAAAATTTGCTCAACACACTCCATTAACATGAATATTTCAATTACCCTAATTCATTAGGCTTTAAAGTGAGAGGTCTGATGAGAGGTTTGGCCTTTTAAAAACTTTTAAAGTTGTATTTTTTTTTTTTTTTTTTTTTGCATGTGTAATCTTGCCTCAATTTCTGTGTCTGGAATAACTTCCCAATAAAGTTTAAGAAGTCAGTGGTAACTCTGTTAGGTACATGGGAAGTTCATTGATTTAATTAATAAAATTACTACTGAAGTCTGAATTTGAAAGAAAGGTTACCAGATAATTGACAGGTTATTTGAATTACTACATTGCCAAATCCTAATATGAATAGGAATTCTTCATAAAAGCATAACGGGGATGATTTGAGAGTTTGGGCTTAAATTTTTTAAGATAATGTGAAGTAAAAAAAATGTATTAGAAATGCCAACAAAAGCAGTATCTTCCAGGACATTACTTACTCCTCGATTTATTTCATAACTGGCTTCTTTGCAGTCCACGTTCTCATTCTTTCTGATTCCACATCCACTAAAACTTTAAGAACCTCACTGTTCACACCCAGAACCTCATTTCTTTTCTATCTACACACTCACTCCCTGGGCATACTCATCCAGCCTCGTGGATTTAAGTATTCTGTGCAACAATATCTTCCATCACTACAATTCTAAGCTGAACCTCTCCCCTGAATTTCAGAATCACGTACCTAACCGCCCACTTGACATCTCTTCTATGAAATTTAACTGGCATTTCAAATGTATCATATCCAAAACCCAACTTCTGATCACCCCACCTCGTGGCTCCCATGGTGTTTCCCATCTCACTAATGGTAACTCCAGCTTTCTAGCTATTCAGGCCAGGAGCCTTGGAGTCATTCTTGATTCCTATCTTTCTCATGTTTCACATCCAATCCCTAACAAAACATTTTTTTTTTTTTAATCTTAAAAATGTATGTTATCTCAGCCTGTCCACTGTTACTACTCTGTTTCAAGCTACCATTATCTTTCGTTTGATGATTTAATAGTCTTTCTATTGGTTTTTATGCTCCCAAAACCGCCTAGTACATCTATTCTCTTATG
This sequence comes from Pteropus vampyrus, assembly GCF_000151845.1. Taxonomy (NCBI): domain Eukaryota; kingdom Metazoa; phylum Chordata; class Mammalia; order Chiroptera; family Pteropodidae; genus Pteropus; species Pteropus vampyrus. Next base: position 3,532,758 of record NW_011888811.1, read on the forward strand.
GTCTAATTTTCCAACAGCAGCTACAACTACCCTCGTTAGGTGGGAGGCATTGCATTCAATTATTTTATTCAAGACCCTCCAGTATCTTCTCAATTCACTTCGAAAAAAACTGAAACCTTTATAATCATTTACAAAGTCTTATATTATCTCCCTCTACATTATAATTGACTTTATTTAATACTAATTCCTCCCTAAGTCTTCTTGCTATTCCTGAAGTCAAGGCATTTCCATGGCACACCCCCTTTCCTGAAACTCTTCCCTGGACTTCCTGTGTGGTCCGCTCACTCTATTCCTTTGGTCCATTGCTCAGACATCATTTCTATCCTTTGAGAAATAGTACCTCCAAACCCTGGCATTCTCTTTCTCCCTTCCCTACTTTATTATTCTCCACAACAATTACACTGTCCAATATTGTTTTATTATATGGATAAATAAGCATAATGAATTGACCTCATTCTTAGATTTGGAGATAGAAGCTACATGGCTTTAGGAGGCTTGTTTCAGCCTGGGGTGACTGAGTCTATTTAAATGTAACCAGTCTTATAAATATAAAGTAATTGGTATACTGTTCGGGTACCACCATCTCACCACATAAAAATTGCCTTCCTCTTCCTTGTCATATTAGAGAAAAATATGTACAATATTCTTCATCCATAATATTTAGTTTTCCTGATGGTGGTACAGATATTTCATGACAAGAACCACCAAATTTCCAGTGTGCGAAAGTTACCTGACAAATCATTCCTAAGTAAGTAGTCCAGTGTGAGTTTCTTGAGAGTAGCAGTCTTTTTGATGACTTTAATCTATACACTAGCTTAATCAATACTTACAAAATGAAATATGTGAAAGAAAAGTACTGAGACTCTAAGTTACCTTTGGTTACCTTTCTTCTCCAGGTCCACCTTATTCATTGTAGAGTCTGAACAAGAGTCCTACTGTCATGGAGAGCATACCAGAAGTGGCCGTCCTAAGTCTTGTTTAAGCATGCTGAATGAACGTAGCTGGGGTGGCAGGGAGGGTGGCAAGGTCGGCAAGAATCTAACACTTATGTCTGTAAAGCATCTACAACTCAACTGGAAGAACTTGCAGAAAAAGCTGCAATCTGATCTCCTTACCTGAGTGGAAGTAGAATAAGCAGCAAAGATCAAATTTTCTCAGTTAAAAAATGTCATTTAAAAATTGTGTTCATCTCAGGAACATGTGTTCAGATGGTTTTTATTTGAAAAATCAGAGGAGTTGCAATAACAAGTTTATGTTTGTGCAGGACTTAATAAATACTTTCAAATTCTAAAATCAGAAGTGATGTCCCAACTCTATTTAACCAAACTCTCTAAGAATCAGTTTGCTAATCGCAAAAATGAGAGGGGTAGACTTGATAGGCATATGATTCTAGAACGAGAAATATGCTGGTCTTAAAGTTTCCTCGTGTTAATTTTTTTACGATTTCTCTTTATCCTCTCATGTAATGTTTACACACTTCAGACATTACAAAGAGAGAGCCCAAACATTTGCAAATTCAGCACCGTTGCCTTATTGTATCATTCCTACTCTCTACTTAATAAAACTTCATGGGCCTGAAGGTTCCTAAGAAGTTACTCCCAAGACTTTGCTCTTCTGGTAATTTAATCTTCTTTGCTCCTCTTCATAATTCAATTTTGTCAACCTTTTCTTCAGGGGAATTTAAAATTTACTACCATAACTACTTAATGGGCTGCTTCTTGTGATAAGGGGATAAGAAATTTACTTTTGGGGACATGTGCTGACTTCCTCATGGGTACCATTTAGACTGCTTGCTGCTGACCTCAGGATTCTGTAACTTTGAAATGTTAATGGTTCCTAAAATGTGAGGAATTATTAACCTCTCACTGAAGATTCACCTGCAAAGTGAACCACAATAGCTACTTGTATAATAGAGGTTGCTCATGTTTTTGTTGTCTTCCAACGAATATAACTTTTAATTTTCAAAATAATCAACTTTTCTCATTATTTTATTTAAATGGTAACTAAAATAAAAAATATATTATGCAGCTAGATACACAACTATGGTTATTTAGCATACAGTTAGAGGTCACAAAAATACTAACAGATTTATGAATGGTTATGAGCGGTAGGACCCATGGGACATACCTAATTTGTTCTGCACATGTGTATGTGCCAGACAGTGTACTGGTAAGGGAGATTCAGAAATGCATTGGGTACTGTATTAAACTAAATTTATTATGACACACAGAGTGATATAAGACAACCAATATGTTCTGTAGCAATAATAAATTCTTACCACGGAATGAGAAAGGAGAATTTTAATTGGGCCTTGAAGAAACAAAAGAGATTTGGTAGCAGAGTGGCTATTGGGGGTGGGGACATTTTAGAATTAAAAATAGCATGGATAAAGTATGAAAATAAATTATAGCAGCTAAAGTTTAGGCTGTCTAGATTATTAATGGTAAGTAATGCTAGTTGTTTTAATAAGCAAAATCTGAATGGCTTACCAAAATAACGTGTTTTGTTTTGTTTTGTTTGTTTTGTTTTGTTTGTTTTGTTTTTTTCATGCCACAGTCTAAGTTAGGTCATCATAGGATTTCTCTGCTCATTCTGAGGAATATTCCATGTGGTAACTCCACCTGTCACCATCCAGGAGCCTTGGACTCTTTACCTGGATTCTCTACATCAGACTAGATTCGCTTATAAGCAAAAATATAATATTATATAGGTGACTTGTGAGAACATACAGAGGTCATGTCTGTAGTAGTTTACTCCTCCTTTCCTTGGCTTGAACTCAGAAGTGTTTCTTCACTCAACAGCAGAGTCTGGCTGATGTCAGGTGCCAGTGTGCCGAGGATTAGAGAAGAAACCCAGACAGCAGATGTCAACAAGCAGAGCGGTCTCTGTCATGGTGCACTCATGCAGAAGAGAGATATTTGGTAGACAAGATGGAACAAGTAGGTTCCAGTCAGATCCGTGGAAGATCGTGGAAGGGATTTAGAATTTAATGTGCAGGGCATAAAAAAAAATGACCATTGCCTGAAAGAGTAAATAAGCTATCTAATCTATTCTCTTAAGTATACCTAATTAATCCTCTTTGCTTCATTTTTGTCAACAAAGATTAAAAAAAAAAAATAGAATTGAGCTAGTTTTAGACCATCATCAAACATATATACACTGTTATAAATTTTCATGGCTAAGGCATTCATGTCATTAGACAAAAGGCATTGAAATATAAGGTGCATCGGTGTGAGAACTTGGTATTTGGAATCCAAGGTGATTTATTGTCATAGAGTTTGTATTACATTGTAAATGAGTGTGAATTGCTGATAGAATGTGCAGCGTGGAGGGTTGCAATTCTACTCAAAGTGGATTCAATAATCGTGCCATTTCAAATGCTCTATTTAATTGAAATATTCACTTAAAAGTGGGGGGAGGGGCCTTCAGTTACTTGTGAAATGTTACGCATCTGCCAACAATTTTATGCCAGTTTAGATACTTCCATTGGATGTAAAAGGATTTCTGAAAAATAATATGACACAGACTCTGTAACAGGAGAGGGCCGATTCAATCTTTTTACATGATAGGACCAAATGTAAGACTTCTTGAGAGGAGATGAATGAGAGGAAAGAGGAATGACCTAAACCAGGAAGAAGGGTAGCAATAAAATTCGCTGTATTTCCTTCTGCTTTCTGTGAGACTTTCTCCAGTCTCCCATGTAAGAGGAAAGACTATTTAGTCTGCAACCAGTTTATTGAATAGGCCAGACTTCTTAAGGCATAAGCAGAAGACAGCTTTATTTTCTAACTACTGCTTTAACCATGCTCTCTTGTTCCCTGTATTAGTCAGAATTCTCTAGAAAAACAGAACCAATAGGATGTGCCTATATATAGAGAGAAGTTTATTTTAAGGAATTGGCTTATGTGACTATAGGCGCTGGCAAGTTCAAATCTACAGTGTAAGCCAGCAGGCTGGAGACCCAGAGATAAGCCGATACTGCAGTTCAAGTCCAAATGCTGCCTGTTGTAGAATTTACATTTGCTCAGGGAAGTTGGGTCTGTCTTTTTGTTCCATTCTGGCTTTCAACTAATTAAATAAGACCCACCCACCGTACGAAGGGCATCTGCTTTATTCAAAGTCCACTAAGTAAAATGTTATTCTCATTCAAAAATACTCCTACAGAAATATCCATAATAATGTTTGACTACCTATCAAGGCCCCATGGCCCTGTCAAATTGACATATAAAATTAATCATCATATTTCCCCTTTCTACTGCTTACAATTGGTAGTTTACAGTCATGTGCAGCACTAAGACAATCTAATTTTTAAGTAGTAAAAAATCCCATCTAATTTCACATCCTTTCCCCCTAACTTCAGTCTGAGTAGTGTCTTGAGGAACCACAGTAAGGAGGCAAGAAGGGCACGCAGTGTCCTTTTATTTTCTAACTGTCCCACTCTTCCACACTCTTTAGGTATCACTCCTCCATCCCTTCTCCACATGTGTTCACCCTCATCCACCTCTTAGGAAATCTTAAGTTATCTAACTTCTAAATTTAGATTTAGGCTGTGGGGTCTTGCTACTTACTTTCCTTAGCTTTTCAATTTTAGCTTAAAATTTGATCGAAGTTTAGTTGTCACTTCAAATACTGTTATATATGTCGCCACATAGTCATACACACAACTGCACATTTGCATGCGCCTGCACGCACACACACACACACATACCAGCCTCTAGAAGGAATACGGGGGGTCCAATCTAAGTCTTCTTTGGAACACTAAGTGATTCATAAATAACTTGAAGAAGAAAGCAACTGATTCTTTGGAAGTGAATCCATATCACTGATACTACCCCTCCTTGGACAAATCCCAGTTACAGCATTATTTCACACCAGCCAGAAACAATTAAACACTACGTAACTTGTAAGATTTATTTTAATGCAAAGGTTCAGTCATTCCATCATGTCGTATTTCTATCACAGATCTCACATAATTCTACAATGTTATTACATCACCACTTCTGTATGAAAGGAATGATGAATTAAAACTAGTAACAATCTTATGAATCATGCTGCGTGAATAGTATTTCTGTTCAATAGTCAAATACCACAGTTGAGATAGATTTAGAATATTTTATATATCTTGGTGCTTTGTCATGTGTTGCTAATAACTTTTATCGATCCAAAGGTAGATTTAAATATATTTGGTTCAGAAGGTCATGGTGTCTCATACTCCCAACTACCCTCTGGTGTAACATTCCTCTCCTTATCGCTTTTACTGCTAGTGGTTTCCTGCAGAGGGGAAGATGCTTTTTCCGTAAGATATGACCCCTCCTGTGGGCATCTGCATTATTCTTTTGCTGTTAATTTATTACTATAGCACTTATTTGGTTTTGTATGAATTCAAAAATTATAAGGAAAGAATGAAAAGACTCACATCTATTATTTGGATAAAACTTGGTAACTTAACGTTAGATTTTTTTAAAAAAGTATTACAGTCACAAGGTAAATACTAGAATAAAAAGTTATAAAAGCAAAATAAAATGATCCTTACTTAATTTCTTAGCACCCCATCCCAAAATGACCACTTCTAAAAGGAAGTACATGCGTTAGTTCAGAATAATAATTCTGAAACTGTTCTTAAATTTGAATCTGAGCTCTTCTGCTTTTCATATCCATATTCTAGAGCACTTTATTTATTCTGGCTTCTTCATGCATGAAATAGGAATGAGAGCATAACCTACCACATAGAATTTCAGTGAAGATTAAATGAGTTATTACATGAAAAACACTTAGAACAAAGTCTGAAATATACTGAATGCTTAGAAATATCATTTTTACATATTGTTTTCATGAAATATGTTTGTATGTCCATTTATAAAAACAATTTTGAATACTGCAGTATAATTATCCCTTCGAAATTTATACAAAATTTTTATAGATGTCAACCTACTATGCACAATTTTTTGTACTTTGTATTTTTCTATTTAATTGTTTAGCTTGAAAAACTTTCCATAAAAGTTCAAAGAAATCTACATTAATCTTTTTTACAGATGCAAGCATTCTATTATGTGGGATCATGGACTATATTGTACTTAGACAGCCTCTCACTGATAAACATTTAAATTGTTAAAATTATGAACAATTCTTAAGTTAACATACTCGTACAAATAACTTCATGCACTTCAGGAAATATTTCTACAAAGTAAATTCCTAGCTGTGTAATTGCAAGGTCAAAAGATAGTATCATAAATTTTCATAGATTAAAAAAAATAAATCCCATGAAATTACCACATGCATCATATTTCCAATAAAAAAACTGTATGAAAATATATGGCTCACATAAAATAAATGTTAAAATTCTACTAAAGGACCTAAGAAAAAACAGATAAACAGAAAAGCATACCTTACTTCTTGATGGAAAGGTTTAATACTGCACAGATGCTAACATCTCTTATAAAATTTTCTATATTCAATGGATATCCTAATTAAAATCTCAACCAAAATGTGTGCAAACATGACAGAATGATAATATAATGCATTTTAATAAAATAAATAAATAAAATTATCTAGAAGTATTATTTTTTTAAATGAATGAAAAAGTAGAAATAAAAAAATATAAATGTCAGGTAGGGAAGGTAACAAAAGTGGCAGCCAGGAATTAAATATATTAAGAGTCTATAATACTTAGACAACAAATTAGTACTAGAGGCGGCAGTGGGGTGAGGGGGGGTGTGGGACCCAAAGGGTCAACTTCACAGTAAGAGAATAACATACTATAACTAAATATGACTATTTAGCAAACAAGGATAATAGCATTTCAAATTGATGGATTATTGGATTTAAAAGAAATAACTGCTTTTGCTTCAAATGTTAAATATCTGTAATATAATGAATCTGTATCCCTAGTTCATTTATTGTTTGAAAATAATGTTAGGTATACCAATCTAAATATAAAAGTAAGAAATTGCAGAAGAACAGAAGAAAACATGTCCATAATCATTTTTAAGAATAAATAGAGCAGGCTATAAAAGCATAAGGTGAATGCATTTTATTATACAAAGATTAGAAAACTGTCTAGAGTGAAAACCAGTACTAATGATCCCGAAAAAAACAAGTTATGTGTAAATACGAAGGGAAGTAATAAACTAGTGTTTTATTTTAAATTAGGTGAAGGCATTGGTTAATCTAAAACTATATAACTCTACCTCTAAAATTCTAATGAGATAGAAGAAACATATTTATGTGTCATAAAAACAAACTAGGCCTACCATAAAAGTTCTGGCTTCTCGGTCAAGTCCTATCATAGCAAACTTCTGTAATTGGTAAAATTTTGTGAGTGACTGAATTCTTATGCCTCCCTTTCCAGAAACTGAGATGATCCAGCATCCTTGCTCAATCCATTCAAATTTAGAAATGACTAAATCTAACTACTTAACTTAATATATTGTAGGTTGATTATGATCATTTTAAAAAATTTCCACTTAACTTGCTTCACTGATATATGACATAAACAAATACCATTTGCATTTTTAATGCAAAAAGACAGTTTCATGTTTGTAGAACTACTGTTGCAAACTAACTACTGTTATAGCTACCAGAATCAGAATGTACTTGAGAGAACTGGATGGCCCTAGAGGCCATCTCCGGGTCTAAACAAAACAAAATTCCTGAGCCCTTTGCGAGTTCAGTTCAAAACGTTTCGTTAAGCACAAACCACTTCTTTGGATCTCACCAAAAGAAAATTTAGCAAATAAAACATATTTTGAAAAAGAAAATCATGTTTCTTCTAAAATGAGAGGTAAGATCCGAAATAAGTGTTCTTTAGATTAACTCTTTAAGCTTTAGCTTTATTTTTATTATGTTATTATTTTATATTCACTTTATGAAAACCCTATAGGAGTCTGTAGGCTGAATCAGCTTTTATGAAATGGAATGCATCAAACTGGGATATTCTCACTAGGCAAATCATTTGAAGCTGGTGCCGACAGAGGAGACACTGGTCTTTTTAGAAATGTTTGCATTTTAGAAAATTGTTTTTCCACCTGACCACCAATAAATTATGAAGTCTTCAAAACTTACATCTGACAGAGGCAAATAAATAGGTGTTGTGTATTTTGGAGGTCTTTCTTTTGTATGTGGGGAAGAGAAAAAGAGGAGTGAGTATGTATGGAAAAAAAAATAATAACTGTTTGTAAAGAAAGATTTCTGTTCTCAACCTAAATATGTAACAAAGTCTGAAGAAGAATGATATTCTATTGTGGACAAATAAAAGAATATGCCATTCTGAGTTAATTTTGGAAAGTATATTGGTTTAATTGTTTTATGTTCTGGCCAGTGCCAACAGTTTTAATAATAATTCAAAAAAAAAAAAAAAAGAAAAAAAAGAAAAGAAATAGAAAAAGAAATAAAGAGGCAAGGACTACAAAAAGCCCCTGCTGTATATTGTGTCATTGTAGGTGATAAAGCCATAAATAATAATCATACTATTATTTATTGAATGCTTACTAAATGCCAGCACTGTTACAATGTACCTTATATGTGTTGAATTCTCATCAAAACCCATGAGGCTGGTGCTATTACTGTCCTCATTTTACTGTTCAGAAAGCAGAGACACAGAGAAGTCAGCGAACTAGCTTAAGGTTGCAATTAGTAAGTGGCAGAATCCACATTCGAAAACAGCTGTGCCCTCCCAAATACTGAGTACTCCTAAAGACCCTCAGTACTGTGTCTATAGTATCCACTGATTTGTTTATTCCTCCCTCTTGTGCTTGTTTCTTTAAAATAACTTTAATGTCCCAAAATTACCCAGTAATCTTTTAACCCTCAAATGAATTTTCTTTCTGAATTTCTGCCAGTTACATTGTTTGGTATATCGACACTTGTATAAATAAAAGGGTTCAATTTCTACTTCCAGAATTTGCATTTTACTTCTCAGCTACAGGCTAGAGATGTTTAACCTGTCTTTTTCTTTTGGGACTTTTGATATGAGAGGGTATTTACATGTTGCTTAGCATCTGTAATATCATCCGTTATGGTACGTGCAATCCATACAGCACCACGACAGCATCTTTGCAATGAGCTCTTTTGCTTGGTAATGTCAAAATTTAGGATGGAGACCTTACTTAATCAAGATAAGAATGGAGGGGGAGCTGTAGGAGGAGCCCTCACATACACTGTCAGGTTTCAAAAGCCCTACAGAAAGAATTCTATGGTTACACTAAAGCTCGATGGCTATAACAGACTTTCTCCTTAACTTCCTCTTCCCCTCTAAAAATATTTCCTCCTCCTTTGTCTCTGGGCACTTGCATGTGGCTTGCTACTGCTGCATGTACCAGATTGCAATCCTTTATTATTCCCAAATACTTTTTTCTGATGGAAGACTTGGTTGACATTTTGTTTACAGTTGATGGGAGCATGATGAAAACATTATCGAGGCAGGAAAAGAAAAAAGCCAAAGGATGCCAGCCTCCTTAAACAACATCCGCTAGTTGGCAGAAACATGCTTTATTCACTCCTATGTCTGACAAGAGTCCCTAAAACTATAATGGTTTTCTGTCTAACTGTTAAAAATAATTAGTCCAAGGAGGATACTTAGCTGGGCGGTCAAACATTGGTTGTGTTTTACAGCAGAGCATTTTATGGTTAAAGTATTATGATTGCTTTACTGTAGGTGTGTCAAACGACCTTGCTATTTTACATCTTGAGCAATACTAGTCATTTGCACTTCTTAGAAATGTCCTAGAGTGTGGGAAATTGTTGTTTAAGAACACTTTCATCAAGAATATATCCTTTCTCTATCCATTTTCTTCCTTTTTTTTTTTTTTTTCCTACTTGTGCAACTTTTTTTAACATCCTATTCCTCAGTTTCAACCCAACTCAACAAAAAGGAAACTCAACCATCAGAAGTCTGGCTCTACCACTTACTAGCTATGTGATCTTGGGCAGCTTCCTTCACCACTTAAAGCCTGTTTTGTTTTCTGTAAAGTCTGGATAATGTTGCATCTATAATTCTAAAATGTATTTATAGTATTTCCACTTTCATATTTTAACATCGATAACATATTATATTGATAAGTACCAAAGAAAAGTAAATAAAACAGTGTAAGGAAATACAGACAATGTGCTGGGAGCCATTATTTTAGATAAGGCAGTCTGGAAATACCTCTCTAAACAGGTAGCATTTTGGGAGATCCCTGAAGAAGGGGAACAGAGCCAGAAGAGATGTGGAGAAAGATCTCAGTTCTAGATTAGGATTTCTTAACCTAGTGACATTTGGGGACAGATAATTCCTTGTTGTGTGGGGCTATTCTAAGCCCTGTAAGATGTTTAGCAGCAATCTTGACCTCTGTCCACTAGAGGCCAAAAGCATCTTCCTAGTTGTGACAACTGAAACGTTGGCAGACGTTTCCAACGTGGGAAAAATCACCCCCAGCTGAAAAACTCAGTCTCTAGACAAAGGGAATTATAAATGCAAAGTCCTTGAGGCATGAATGAACTTGAGATGTTCAAGAAAGGAGACCTGGGTGGCTAGAGTAGAAACAGCAAGAGAAGTCAGAATAAAAGATATGGCAGAACCACATCCATACATGCAGTTTCGTGTGCCAAAATAAAGAGGTTGGATTTTATTCCGATTTGAGGGAAAGCAGTTGCTAGTTTTGAGCAGAGAGACTTGGATTTAATTTATTTTCCTTTCATCTGCTCCTTTGTTCCTTCCTCTCTTCCTCCCTCCCACCCTGCTCACTCTTTTCTACAAATCTATCTTGCAATCATTATTAAAGCAATGTCTTACTATTAATCAATTACACATAAAATCAAGCATTTAATTCACCAAAATCCCAAAGAGATCAATTTTTATTTAAAAAAGATAGTGTGGACAAGAAAATAACTAGACTTCCGGAGCTGTGTGATGATGACGATTTCATGAAAATGATGTGGGAGTGCAGCATGGCTTGGAGAAATAAGATGTGGA